>NC_069499.1:972728592-972753592 GCF_027579735.1 Bombina bombina | reverse complement strand
CTACTCTGGATGATTGTGACAACCTGGTCATTCCAGAAAAATTGTGCAAGATGGACAAGTTCCTAGAGGTTCCGGTGCACCCCGACGCTTTTCCTATACCCAAGCGGGTGGCGGACATGGTGAATAAGGAGTGGGAGAAGCCCGGCATACCTTTTGTCCCGCCTCCTATATTTAAGAAATTATTTCCTATGGTCGACCCCAGAAAGGACTTATGGCAGACAGTCCCTAAGGTCGAGGGGGCAGTTTCTACACTAGCCAAGCGCACTACTATTCCTATCGAGGATAATTGTGCTTTCAAAGATCCTATGGATAAAAAATTGGAGGGTTTGCTTAAAAAGATTTTTGTACAGCAAGGTTACCTCCTGCAACCTATTTCGTGTATTATTCCTGTCACTAAAGCAGCGTGGTTCTGGTTCGAGGAACTAGAAAAGTCGCTCAGTAGAGAGACTCCGTATGAGGAGGTTATGGACAGAATTCACGCACTTAAGTTAGCTATTTCCGCTTTGCAGTTAGCTAGATTAGCGGCGAAAAATTCAGGGTTTGCAATTGTGGCGCGCAGAGCGCTCTGGCTAAAGTCTTGGTCAGCGGATGTATCATCCAAGACAAAATTGCTTAATATCCCTTTCAAGGGTAAAACCCTTTTTGGGCCAGAATTGAAAGAGATTATCTCAGACATCACTGGGGGTAAGGGCCATGCCCTACCTCAAGATAGGCCTTTCAAGGCCAAGAATAAGTCTAATTTTCGTTCCTTTCGCAATTTCAGGAACGGACCGGCCTCCAACTCTGCAGCCTCTAGATAAGAGGGTAATGCTTCGCAAACCAAAACAGCTTGGAAACCGATGCAAGGCTGGAAAAAGGGTAAGCAGGCCAAAAAGCCTGCTGCTGCTACCAAAACAGCATGAAGGAGTAGCCCCCGATCCGGGACCGGATCTAGTAGGGGGCAGACTCTCTCTCTTCGCTCAGGCTTGGGCAAGAGATGTTCAGGATCCCTGGGCACTAGAAATAGTTTCTCAGGGTTATCTTCTGGAATTCAAGGAACTACCCCCAAGGGGAAGGTTCCACATGTCTCACTTATCTTCAAACCAAATAAAGAGACAGGCATTCTTACATTGTGTAGAAGACCTGTTAAAAATGGGAGTGATACACCCAGTTCCAACTGTGGAACAAGGACTTGGGTTTTACTCAAATCTGTTTGTAGTTCCCAAAAAAGAGGGAACCTTCAGACCAATTCTGGATTTAAAGATTCTAAACAAATTTCTCAGGGTGCCATCGTTCAAAATGGAAACTATTCGAACGATTTTGCCTACAATCCAGGAGGGTCAATTTATGACTACCGTGGATCTAAAAGATGCGTATCTACATATTCCTATCCACAAAGATCATCATCAGTTCCTAAGGTTCGCCTTTCTGGACAAACATTATCAGTTTGTGGCTCTCCCATTCGGGCTAGCCACTGCTCCAAGGATTTTCACAAAGGTACTCGGGTCCCTTCTAGCGGTTCTAAGACCAAGGGGCATTGCAGTGGCACCTTACTTGGACGACATTCTGATACAAGCGTCGTCTCTTTCAAAGGCAAAGGCTCACACAGACATCGTTCTGGCCTTTCTCAGATCTCACGGATGGAAGGTGAACATAGAAAAAAGTTCCCTGTCTCCGTCGACAAGAGTTCCTTTCTTGGGGACAATAATAGATTCTTTAGAAATGAAGATTTTTCTGACAGATGTCAGAAAGTCAAAACTTCTAAACGCTTGTCAAGTTCTTCACTCTGTTCCACGACCTTCCATAGCTCAGTGCATGGAAGTAGTAGGGTTGATGGTTGCAGCAATGGACATAGTTCCTTTTGCGCGAATTCATCTAAGACCATTACAACTGTGCATGCTGAAACAGTGGAATGGGGACTATACAGACTTGTCTCCAGTGATTCAAGTAGATCAGAAGACCAGGGACTCACTCCGTTGGTGGCTAACCCAGGATCACCTGTCCCAGGGAATGAGCTTCCGCAGACCAGAGTGGGTCATCGTCACGACCGACGCCAGTCTAGTGGGCTGGGGCGCGGTCTGGGACTCCTTGAAAGCTCAGGGTCTATGGTCTCGGGAAGAGTCTCTTCGCCCGATAAACATTCTGGAACTGAGAGCGATATTCAATACTCTCAGGGCTTTGCCTCAACTAGCAAAGGCCAGATTCATAAGATTCCAATCAGACAACATGACGACTGTTGCTTACATCAACCATCAGGGGGGAACAAGGAGTTCCCTGGCGATGAGAGAAGTGACCAAAATCATAAAATGAGCGGAGGATCACTCCTGCCACCTATCTGCGATCCACATCCCAGGAGTGGAAAACTGGGAGGCGGATTATCTGAGTCGTCAGACATTCCATCCGGGGGAGTGGGAACTCCACCCGGAGATATTTGCCCAGTTGACTCAATTATGGGGCATTCCAGACATGGATCTGATGGCGTCTCGTCAGAACTTCAAGGTTCCTTGCTACGGGTCCAGATCCAGGGATCCCAAGGCGACTCTAGTGGATGCATTAGTAGCGCCTTGGGCCTTCAACCTAGCTTATGTGTTCCCACCGTTTCCTCTCCTTCCCAGGCTGGTAGCCAGGATCAAACAGGAGAGGGCCTCGGTGATCTTGATTGCTCCTGCGTGGCCACGCAGGACTTGGTATGCAGACCTGGTGAATATGTCATCGGCTCCACCATGGAAGCTACCTTTGAGACAGGATCTTCTTGTACAGGGTCCATTCGAACATCCAAATCTAGTTTCCCTCCAACTGACGGCTTGGAAATTGAACGCTTGATTTTATCTAAGCGTGGATTTTCGGATTCTGTGATAGATACTCTGATACAAGTCAGAAAACCTGTAACTAGAAAAATTTACCATAAAATATGGAAAAGATATATCTGTTGGTGTGAATCCAAGGGATTCTCATGGAGTAAGATCAAAATTCCTAGGATCCTTTCTTTTCTTCAAGTAGGTTTGGATAAGGGATTATCGGCGAGTTCTCTAAAGGGACAGATTTCTGCTTTATCTGTCTTGTTACACAATCGACTGGCAGCTGTGCCAGATGTTCAAGCTTTTGTTCAGGCTTTGGTCAGGATCAAGCCTGTTTACAGACCTTTGACTCCTCCCTGGAGTCTGAATTTAGTTCTTTCAGTTCTTTAAGGGGTTCCGTTTGAACCTCTACATTCCATAGATATCAAGATGTTATCTTGGAAAGTTCTGTTTTTGGTTGCTATTTCTTCTGCTAGAAGAGTTTCTGAGTTATCTGCTCTGCAGTGTAATCCGCCCTATCTGGTGTTCCATTCAGATAAGGTTGTTTTGCGTACTAAACCTGGTTTCCTTCCAAAGGTTGTTTCCAACAAGAATATTAACCAGGAGATAGTTGTGCCTTCTTTGTGTCCGAATCCAGTTTCAAAGAAGGAACGTTTGTTACACAATTTAGATGTAGTTCGTGCTTTAAAGTTCTATTTAGAAGCAACAAAGGATTTCAGACAAACTTCTTCTCTGTTTGTCGTTTATTCTGGCAAGAGGAGAGGTCAAAAAGCTACTGCTACCTCTCTTTCCTTTTGGCTGAAAAGCATCATCCGATTGGCTTATGAGACTGTCGGACGGCAGCCTCCCGAACGCATCACAGCTCACTCTACTAGGGCTGTGGCTTCCACATGGGCCTTCAAGAACGAGGCTTCTGTTGATCAGATATGTAAGGCAGCGACTTGGTCTTCCCTGCACACTTTTGCCAAATTCTACAAATTTGATACTTTTGCTTCTTCGGAGGCTATTTTTGGGAGAAAGGTTTTGCAAGCCGTGGTGCCTTCCGTTTAGGTAACCTGATTGGCTCCCTCCCTTCATCCGTGTCCTAAAGCTTTGGTATTGGTTCCCACAAGTTATGGATGACGCCGTGGACCGGACACACCAATGTTGGAGAAAACAGAATTTATGCTTACCTGATAAATTACTTTCTCCAACGGTGTGTCCGGTCCACGGCCCGCCCTGGTTTTTTAATCAGGTTTGATGAATTTCTTTCTTTAACTACAGTCACCACGGCACCCTATGGTTTCTCCTGTTTTTCTCCTGTCCGTCGGTAGAATGACTGGGGTGGGCGGAGCCTAAGAGGGACTATATGGACAGCTTTTGCTGTGCTCTTTGCCATTTCCTGTTGGGGAAGAGAATATTCCCACAAGTTATGGATGACGCCGTGGACCGGACACACCGTTGGAGAAAGTAATTTATCAGGTAAGCATAAATTCTGGGTTTTTTTTCCCAGTCATGTGACTGCTATTGAACAGCATTGAGAAGCAGTGCATTGATTAAAATAGCCAGTAAGTGGAGCTGTCCGCTTGTGTTGCAGCAAAGCCAAGCAAGCTGAAATTAATCAGTTTAACCAGACCTGAGCTATCGAACAGATTTCAATGGAACAAGATCTTCCTGTCTATAAATCATTCCATTAGGTTTATATTGCTGTTTAGCAAATGTTTTTGTTTATTTTAATTAGTTTAATTATATATTCTGTGTTGTGTGATTATTTTATTAGGTTTATAATGCTGTTTAGCATTTAAAGTCTTCATTTCAAAGCTTTAAAAATAATCTATTAGGTGTTACTTATGCCAATTTTGCGAGGGGCCTGGAACCTAACTCCCTCACTTCCCATTGACTTGCATTATAAACTGGGTTTCAATTTATAACGGTTTCGATTTACAACCATTCCTTCTAGAACCTAACCCCGGCGTAAACTGAGGGCTACCTGTACTTAGGATTTAGTTTTTTAATAAATGTTTGTTAATATGTATGTGTATGTATACGTGTGAGAAGGTGTGTGAGTGTGTGTGTTTTTAATATGTGTGTGTATGTCTCCATCGTCTCTCTGTTTTCTCTCTGTTTTCTCTCTGTTTTCTCTCGTGGAAATTCGACATGCTACCATATAGTTCCATTTCTTTTAAGACCTCTGGTAAAGAGTGTATGGTATTCGTAAGGGTAAGGCAAAATAGCTTGCAGAAAAGAGAGCCAGTCTCAGCCAGGAGCATGTGTTAATGTTTTTGTTATTTTTTCATTTCAATGCAAAGTTTCTGAAAGAGTTAATAACAGAATGTTATTAACAGTAATAGTCTAACTCTAGTTCTACCTCTTTTGAAACAGTTTGTGTTTTTTTTTTTTTTTTTACTTGATTATAAAAGATTTGTTCTGCTGCCGGTTAAATAATTGGGCAAACAGTTGTGTTAATGAAAGTTTTAGTCTGAAGTTTATATTTGTAACACTCAGTATGTGGATTTTGTTTTAAATTAGGAAGAATTTTTTTTATTTTTATCCGATTAGTCAATCGATTATGAAAATAATCGTTGGTTGCAGCCCTACAATGGAGGATTTTTTTGCAACCTTATATACTCTATTCAATGTCTTTGAGCGCAAGATAATTAAGAGAATAGAAGCACTTAAGGAGCTGTAAGACTATGTGGCAATGAAGAGTGGTGCTGGAACTTATTTCTTGGCCAGGCTCTACGGTTATGTTACAGATAGGTAAGCAGCTGAATAAAAAGTGGTCCCTGTTGGAGACACCTCAGACGTGTAAAGAATCTGGAGGATGTGAGAGCAGCACTCAAGCCTTAGGGGCAAACTTCCATTGGGCAGTACTATCGGATCAATCCCCAGCACATTCCTGGCACGCATGAGTTTACCCTGCAAGTTGGGAGGGTGTCAGTAGCTTTACAGATTTTAAGTGCAACAGCCTTATTACTTTTATTTAGATCCCTGATACTTATAAGGGGACCTATGTTTTACCTTTTTCTGCTCAGTTTATCGGCAAGACCGGCTCCCTGAATATGGACTTTCCCCTAGAGCACTTTCTTGCAGATGCTAGGAAGCTGTACCTGAATGTTCCTATGAAGACATGCATCTGAAGTTCAGACTAAGTTCTATTGCATTGTCTTTATCATGCACTTGTTGATTATACAAATCTACTGTAGAGCTGCAACAACTAATCAATATAATCAATAAGCGATTTATGAAAATATTTGTCAGCGAATCTCATCATCAATTAGTTGCTTGGCAATTAGTTGGTCTGTGCACAGCACCAACTGCTTCACTCCAATGATCTCCTGCACATGGTATTGTGTTTTATACCCTTAGCCTAAAAGACGTCTACAAATGTCTACTTTTCACTTATAAGTTTACAACTACTTTTGGCTTATGTGCAACCCAGTAATAATAGGAGTTTTCATTTGGATTTTTTTATATTAAATCAGGTGATTTGGGACTATGCTTTGCATGATATAGTGCCAAGCTTGTAATTTATACCTAGCCCTAGATTGATGGGAGTTATTTGAATTGATGTGCACTGTTACCTGTTGCACAATTATTAGCGGATCGCTTGCTATTACTGATTATATATACTGTATAGATAAATGTGTAAGGCTGTGTCCTGTTATTGATATGTATATCTTAGTGCTTTAGACTTTTTCTTGTTGTGTTTTTTTTTTTTTTTTTTTTTTTTAATTGTAATATGTACCAAACTTAACCTCTATAAGTGTATATCTGTTATTTTTGGACTAGATATTTTTTTCCTAGCCTTATAGCTGGTTATTTACCATTGCATATAGATATTCAAGATATTTTTATATTAGACTGAAGTCCAGGCTTATTTTAAGAGGCCCCTTGCATTGGTGGAGAGTTAACAAAGATAAATATCCCACCTTGGTAATATTGGCAAAACCCTGCTTATGCATCTCAACACCATCTGAGCGCCTCTTCTCTGCTGTAGGCAAAATAGCTTCCAAAAAGAGAGCCAGCCTCACCCAGGAGCATGTTGTAATTTTTGCATTTGAATACAAAGTTTCCGAGAGAGTGAATAACACTGATAGTCTACCACCTCTTTGTAGTTCTACCTTTTTTGAAACAGATGGTGTGTTTTGTGTGTTTTTTTTTAGTGTTTGTCCAATTTTTTTAACCGGCAGCAGAACACATTTCTATAATCAAGCTTAAAAAACCCCCCAGTTGTGTTAATGTAAAGTTTTAATCTGAAGATTATATTCATAACACTCAATATGTGGATTGTATTTTAAATATAGGAATTTTTTTTTAGTCCGATTTACTGTCTGACCATATGTATACTGGACATGTATGTTTAATTTTTTTATGCTCAGCTTGCTGCTGTCGAGTTAGTTATTTCTTTTTCAGGATTATATGTGTGATTGTATTTTGCTTTAGAAGGGGAGATATAGAGATTTGTTTATTGGAGTTATAGTCTGCTCTGCATAGTGCAAGTCCTAAGACAGCTCAAATTATAGTTATATATTTAGACCCTTGTATGCTGTGTTCTATAAAAGAGGTTTCCAGGTTCAATTTGATTCAGTCATAACCCAATTCCTTTTATAGGGGGAATAATGTCTTCTACTTTAGTAGTTTGTCCTTTAACACCTAACATTTTTCTTGGCTGGAGTATATTTCATAGATCATGTTCTCTTCACAACAAGGGCATCAATATATGCGAGCTAAGCTCGCTCTGATTGTTTACGATATACTAGTCCTAAAGCCGGTTTACACGGGCCATTTTTTGCAGTACAGCGGTCCCACCCCTTGCTCTCTCCCCCTCTCTTTTGCGTTCTCTCTCCTCTCTCTCTTTTGCGCTCTCTCTCCTCTCTCTCTTTTGCGCTCTCTCTCCTCTCTCTCTTTTGCGCTCTCTCTCCTCCTCTCTTTTGCTCTCTCTCCTCCTCTCTTTTGCTCTCTCTCCTCCTCTCTTTTTTGCGCTCTCTCTCCTCCTCTCTTTTTTGCGCTCTCTCTCCTCCTCTCTTTTTTGCGCTCTCTCTCCTCCTCTCTTTTTTGCGCTCTCTCTCCTCCTCTCTTTTTTGCGCTCTCTCTCCTCCTCTCTTTTTTGCGCTCTCTCTCCTCCTCTCTTTTTTGCGCTCTCTCTCCTCCTCTCTTTTTTGCGCTCTCTCTCCTCCTCTCTTTTTTGCGCTCTCTCTCCTCCTCTCTTTTGCCCTCTCTCCTCCTCCTCTCTTTTGCGCTCTCTCCTCCTCTCTTTTGCGCTCTCTCCTCCTCTCTTTTGCGCTCTCTCCTCCTCTTTTGCGCTCTCTTCTCCTCCTCTCTTTTGCGCTCTCTTCTCCTCCTCTCTTTTGCGCTCTCTTCTCCTCCTCTCTTTTGCGCGCTCTTCTCCTCCTCTCTTTTGCGCGCTCTCTCCTCCTCCTCCTCCTCCGCCTCCTCCTCTTTTGCGCGCTCTCTCCTCCTCCTCCTCCTCCTCCTCCTCCTCCTCTTTTGCACGCTCTCTCCTCCTCCTCCTCCTCCTCCTCCTCCTCCTCCTCCTCCTCTTTTGCGCACTCTCTCCTCCTCCTCCTCCTCTGTTTTGCGCGCTCTCTCGCACCTCTTTTGCGCGCTCTCTCGCTCCTCTTTTGCGCGCTCTCTCGCTCCACCTCTTTTGCGCTCTCTCTCTCTCTCTCTCAAAAACGCTAGGATTAACTTTTGCAACAAATAAAGGGGACTTTCATTCATGAAGTATAATACTTCATGCAGAAAGCTCTTTTATTTGTTTCAAACTATCGCCGATCTGAGCTGCTACAGCAGCACACTGCAGATTGCTGTTTTGCTGATAGGTGCATTTTCACCTCTTAGCCAATAGCAGTGCAGTAAATTTCGGCTCCCAAGGGCGCCAAGCCAGATTTACTGCACGGCTATTGGCTAAGAGGTAAAAAAAAGTCACCTCTCGAACAAAATAGCGTTCTGCTGGTGGGCTGCCGTAGCAGCTCAGATCGGTGATCAGTTGAAACAAAGGAGCTTTCTGCATGAAGTATTTTATACTTAATGAATGAAAGTCCCCTTTTATTAGTTTTAATAGTCAATCCTAGCGTTTGTGAAACGCTAGGGTTGACTTTCACTTTAAGATAGATGTCTACTACAGGTAAGTTTTATTACATATTATGGCATTTAAAGATTTATCGCCAGAGGTTTCTCAGACTGACAAAAGGGAGGTTATGCCATCTAGCTCTTCCCACGTGTCAGAACCTATAACTCCCGCTCAAGTGACGCCAAGTACATCTAGCACGTCCAATGCGTTTACCTTACAAGACATGGCGGCAGTTATGACTAATACCCTCACAGAGGTATTGTCCAAACTGCCAGGGTTACAGGGAAAGCGAGACAGCTCTGGGGCTCGAACAAATACAAAGCTTTCTGACGCTTTAGTAGCTATGTCCGATATACCCTCACAATGCTCCGAAGCCGTGTCAAGGGAGTTGCTATCTGAGGGTGAGATTTCAGATTCAGGGAAGACGTTACTTCAGTCAGACTCTGAAATGACAGCCTTTAAATTTAAGCTTGAACACCTCCGCTTATTGCTCAGGGAGGTTTTAGCGACCCTGGATGACTGTGACCCCATTGTAGTTCCAGAGAAATTGTGTAAAATGGACAAATTTGCAGTTCCTGTTTACACTGATGTCTTTCCAGTCCCTAAGAGGTTTTCGGAAATTATTACTAAGGAATGGGATAGACCAGGTGTTCCGTTCTCTCCCCCTCCTGCTTTTAAATAGATGTTTCCCATAGATGTCGCTATACGGGACTCGTGGCAGACAGTCCCTAAGGTGGAGGGTGCTGTTTCTACCCTAGCTAAGCGGACAACTATCCCCATCGAGGACAGTTGTGCTTTCTTAGATCCTATGGATAAAAAATTGGAGGATCTCCTTAAGAAATTTTTTATCCATCAAGGTTTTATTCTCCAGCCTCTTGCATGTTACTGCTGCAGCGGCTTTTTGGTTTGAGTCTCTTGAGGAGGCTCTTCAGGTGGAGACCCCGTTAGATGATATTTTAGACAGGATTAAAGCTCTCAAGTTAGCTAATTCCTTTATTTCTGATGCCGTTTTTCATCTAGCCAAACTAACGGCTAAGAATTCAGGTTTTGCCATTCTGGCGCGCAGGGCGCTATGGCTTAAGTCCTGGTCAGCAGACGTTACTTCAAAGTCTAAGCTTCTTAACATCCCCTTCAAAGGACAGACCCTTTTCGGGCCGGGCCTGAAGGAGATCATTTCTGATATTACTGGAGGAAAAGGTCATGCCCTTCCTCAAGATAGGTCCAATAAATTAAGGACCAAACAGAATAATTTTTGTTCATTTCGAAACTTCAAAAGTGGCGCAGCTTCAGCTTCCTCTAATGCAAAACAAGAGGGAAATTTCGCCGAGACCAAACCAGGCTTGGAACAAGGGGAAGCAGGCCAAAAAACCTGCTGCCGCCTCTAAGACAGCATGAAGGAGTAGCCCCTGATCCTGGACCGGATCTAGTATGGGGCAGACTTTCTCTCTTCGCCCAGGCTTGGGCAAGAGACGTCCAGGATCCCTGGGCATTAGAGATTGTTCCCAGGGATATCTTCTGGACTTCAAAGCTTCATCTCCAAAGGGGAGATTTCATCTCTCACAATTATCTGTAAACCAGATAAAGGGAGAGGCATTCTTACGTTGTGTTCAAGACCTACTGGTTATGGGAGTGATCCACCCAGTTCCAAGGGAGGAACAGGGGCAGGGCTTCTATTCAAATCTGTTTATAGTTCCCAAAAAGAGGGAACTTTCAGACCAATCTTGGATCTCAAGATCCTAAACAAATTTCTCCAACATTGGTGTGTCCGGTCCACGGCGTCATCCTTACTTGTGGGAATATCTCTTCCCCAACAGGAAATGGCAAAGAGTCCCAGCAAAGCTGGCCATATAGTCCCTCCTAGGCTCCGCCCACCCCAGTCATTCTCTTTGCCGTTGCACAGGCAACATCTCCACGGAGATGGTTAAGAGTATGTGGTGTTTAGTTGTAGTTTTTTATTCTACTATCAAGAGTTTGTTATTTTAAAATAGTGCTGGTATGTACTATTTACTCTGAAACAGAAAGAGATGACGAATTCTGTTTGTGAGAGGAAGATGATTTTAGCAGACAGTAACTAAAATCCTTTGCTGTTTCCACATAGGACTGTTGAGATGAAGTAACTTCAGTTGGGGGAAACAGTTAGCAGACTTTTCTGCTTAAGGTATGACTAGCCATATTTCTAACAAGACTGTGTAATGCTGGAAGGCTGTCATTTCCCCTCATGGGGACCGGTAAGCCATTTTCTTAGTCTCAAGCAGAATAAAGGGCTTAATATGGGCTATAAAACTGGTAGACACTTTTATGGGCAAAATCGATTGCTTTATTTGGGCATTTTATACATGTTTATGCTGGTATTTCACATTTATAAACTTGGGGAACGTTTTTTAACGTCAGGCACTATGTTAGACACCTTTTCCAGTCAGGAAGGGCCTTCCCAGTTGTAGGCTGAGCCTCATTTCACTTGTTAAGTGTGTTCAGTCCACGGGTCATCCATTACTTATGGGATATATTCGATATATTCTCCTTCCCAACAGGAAGTTGCAAGAGGATCACCCAAGCAAAGCTGCTATATAGCTCCTCCCCTCACATGTCATATCCAGTCATTCTCTTGCAACCCTCAACAAAGAAGGAGGTCGCGAGAGGAGCTGGAGTTTTTACTTAACTATTAACTATTCTTCAATCAAAAGTTTGTTATTTTAAATGGCACCGGAGTGTGCTGTTTTTCTATCTCAGGCAGTATTTGGAAGAAGAAACTGCCTGCTTTTTTTATCTATGATCTTAGCAGGCGTAACTAAGATCCACTGGCTGTTCTCGACATTCTGAGGAGTGGGGTAACTTCAGACTGGGAATAGCATGCGTGGTCCTCCGCAAATGAGGTATGTGCGGTACTTTATTTTCTGGGAATGGAATTGACTAAGAAAATACTGCTGTTACCGTATGATGTAAGTACAGCCTTAAATGCAGTAGTAGCAACTGGTATCAGGCTGATAAATGTATGCGCATTCGAGTTATATTCTAGGGACTTGAATTTGACTGAGAAAATACTGTTAACACTGAAATAATTAAGCCTTCTCTGCAGTGGTAGCGACTGGTAGCAGGCTTAGTGATAGCTTTGCATGACATTGAAAAATGTTGTTTTTTAATAAAACGTTTACTGGCATGTTATTCGTTTTTTTGTGAGGTACTTTGGTGATAAATCGCTTTGGGCATGATTTTTTCCACATGGCTAACATATTTTTCTGCATGGAAACCGTTATATCAGGGCTCCCACTGTTGTGATTGGAGTGGGAGGGCCCTTGTTTTAGCGCCTTATTGCGCAGTTAAAATTATTGCACAGTCTTTCTGCTTCTTCCTCCTTGATCCAGGACGTCTCTAGAGAGCTCAGGGGTCTGCAAATTTCATTTGTGAGGGAGGTAATCAGTCACAGCAGATCTGTGACAGTGTGCTGACTGTGATTAAAAGCGTTAAATCTTAATTGATATGTTTTATCCGTTTTGGGTATCGAGGGGTTAATCATCCTTTTGCTAATGGGTGCAATCCTCTGCTAATAGTACACTTCTTGTTAAGAATTGTTTAATTATATCTGTATTTTTGAAGCGCTGCAGCGTTTTTTATATTGCTTGTAAAACTTATTGAAAGTGATTTCCAAGCTTGTTATTTTCATTGCTAAGTCTGTTTTAACATGTCTGATTCAGAGGAAACTGTTTGTTCATCATGTTCAAAAGCCAATGTGGAGCCCAATAGAACGATGTGTACCAATTGTATTGATATTGCTTTGAATAAAAGTCAATCTGTACCGATAAAGAAACTATCACCAGACAACGAGGGGGAAGTTATGCCGCCTAACTCTCCTCACGTGTCAGTACCTGCGTCTCCCGCTCCGGAGATGCGTAGGATTGAGACACCTAGTACATCTTGGTCCTTACAAATCACTTTACATGATATGGCTAATGTTATGAAAGAAGTATTATATAATATGCCCGAATTAAGGGGCAAACGCGATAGCTCTGGGTTAAGGACAGAGCGCGCTGATGACACGAGAGCCATGTCTGATACTGCGTCACAACTTGCAGAACATGAGGACGGTGAGCTTCATTCTGTCGGTGACGGTTCTGATTCGGGAAGACCGGATTCAGAAATTTCAAATTTTAAATTTAAGCTTGAGAACCTCCGTGTGTTACTAGGGGAGGTATTAGCGGCTCTGAATGATTGCGACACGGTGGCAATTCCAGAGAAATTGTGTAGGTTGGATAGATACTATGCGGTACCGGTGTGTACTGACGTTTTTCCTATACCAAAAAGACTTACAGAAATTATCAGTAAGGAGTGGGATAGACCCGGTGTGCCTTTTTCCCCTCCCCCGATATTTAGAAAAATGTTCCCTATAGACGCCACCACACGAGACTTATGGCAGACGGTCCCTAAGGTGGAGGGAGCAGTTTCTACGTTAGCCAAGCGTACCACTATCCCGGTGGAGGATAGCTGTGCTTTCTCAGATCCAATGGATAAAAAATTAGAGGGTTATCTTAAGAAAATGTTTGTTCAACAGGGTTTTATATTGCAGCCTCTTGCATGCATTGCGCCTGTCACGGCTGCAGCGGCATTCTGGTTTGAGTCTCTGGAAGAGGCGATTCGCACAGAGCCGTTGGATGAGGCCTTGAGCAAAGTTAGAACCCTTAAGCAGGCTAATGCGTTTGTTTCAGATGCCGTAGTACATCTAACCAAACTTACGGCTAAAAATTCCGGATTCGCCATACAGGCGCGCAGAGCGCTCTGGCTTAAATCCTGGTCAGCGGATGTAACTTCCTCTGTAAATAATTTATTACCTTCCTTAGTTTGTATATTTATTTTAGCCGGGTATAGTAGTCTAGCTTTCCAGCCTGCTTGTATAAGTTTTGTGCAGTATGGTGCCATAATTCGTCTTTTATTAGACGTTTCAATTGAATAGTCATTGAATAGTAGTAATTTTTTTCCTTCGTAGGTTAGTTCATTATTTAGTTTCCTATAAGCGCTAAACATCCTAATTTTATCATGAAAATTTCAGACCTTCATAATTACTGCTCTGTTAATATATTCTCCTTTTACTGTCTTCTTTGGGGGGCCTATTCTATGAATTCTTTCGATCGCGATTTTAGGGCCTGTTTTGTCAATTTTAAGTAAATGTAGAAGTTCACCTTCCGCGAACTCTTTCAGCTCTTTTTCTGTAATTCCTTCAGTCAGACCTATTAACCTTACATTATTCCGTCTAGTACGGTTTTCTAAATCTTCCAATTTCGCCTTTATTGCTTCTAGCTGGGTAGACATGTTTTGAGTCATTTGATCCCTTTGTATTTCCCTATCTTCGATATCTGATACCCTTTGTTCCACGTGAGTGATTCTAGTTGCGAAGTATTTAACTTCATTGGAAAGTTCACTTATGCTGCTTTGTATTAAGTCAAATTTTGGGGAAAAAAGTGCATTTAATTGTCTAACTAATTCTTCATTATTCGTGCTCTGTGTAATATTTTCCTCCACTCCTTCAAAAACTTCTATAGTGGATTTGTTACTTTTTTTATCTTGATTCTTATTTCTAGCTGACATGGTATGTGATTTAAACTTATTTTTTGAGATATATTTATCCATATATGTATATATATATATGTGTGAATGTGCATATGTTTTGTGCCAGTAAGTGAATTACTATCTATTCCAATAATTGTGTTCCCCTATTGCGTGATGGGGAAAAAAAAAAGGTGAATTAATCTTAAAAATGTGTTATATTTCAACCTTCCCGTTAGTGTCCCTGTGTTCTTTGACTCTGTTAGATTATTTCTTGATGTAGTTTCTTCCAACTCAGTAATACCTCTTTACCCACTTATATGTATTACTTTATCACAATACAATTTCCACTCATGTAGGGCACTCTATGTTTTAATATAATT
Source organism: Bombina bombina (assembly GCF_027579735.1). Lineage (NCBI taxonomy): Eukaryota > Metazoa > Chordata > Amphibia > Anura > Bombinatoridae > Bombina > Bombina bombina. Next base: position 972,738,842 of record NC_069499.1, on the reverse strand, counting down.
ATTTATTAATGCCACTATTCGTCCTATTTACCTGTCTGTGCTCTGAACCTAGAACCTGGTTCACCAATAGTTAAAGGTTAATCTCCCCTTCTACTCAGCTAGTTTCCCTTTAAACTATATGATCCTTTCTATCATCAGATAGTGCTCCCTTGTAGGCTGCTCTGTTATCCTTGTTACTTCTTTTACATATGCTTACCTATAGGTTTTATACAGCCTATTCATATGTCCATATGCAGACAAAAGTTTAGAACCAAATATAGTAAGGAAGCATTCAATTTTAACAGTAACACTATTTACAGCTTTTCACACTTTATATTTTCATTAATGTTGAAGCCTCTATGTTTAGCTGTATTTATATATATTAATACCAGTAATCTTCCTATACTCTTATCTATCCTCTGAACCTGTAGCTGACTCAGTAGAAAATAATAAAAAACCACTCGGGGGAAGAATAATCTCCCCTTCTATTCAATTGACTTTTCTTTAAGATGTAGAGGCTACCTTGCCCATGCATATATCCATATATTAGCAAAGATATATTAGAAAAAGATTTCTCCCTGGCAATTTAGGACATTATGACCCTTTAAGTGTAAGGAATAAAATTTCACACCTCAGCAGATCCCTATCTTATTACTATAACAATCTCTTACTACTTATTCCATCCCTGGGTATGATTTTACAAAAGCAAAAAAAAGGAAAAAGAGCATTTAGGCCATTCAAAATATAAAAAAGCCCTGCATGTGAGATTCCTTTTACCCACGTATACACTATTATAGGCAACTCAGATCATATAACACAAAGAAGGGTATTACATATGAGAAAAAAAAACAACAACAAAAAAAAAACAGAGAAAAAAACAAAACAAGAAAAAGAAGTTCCCTCTTAGCAATTGTTGTTTTCTCTAGGCACTTCTTACTAATACATCTATTTTTCCTTTAACTCTGAAGCTGTTCTCTAATTCATTTGCCCCTACTGTGGCAAACACCGTGTCTTATAAAAGTCGCTCTGCTGAAGCTAGATCTGTTGTAGCTTTTGTTGAACTCCCAATTCAGCCACTTTTGTTCAAGAGTCTTAGTCTTCCTTTAAATCCCTTTGTTCCTGTTACTGGAGCAGTCTCTAGTCCATTCTAATACAGCTTTTCACCAGCAGCCAGAGCTGATTAGTAAATTATTCCAGGTATTCCGTTATTTGATGTATATATTTTACCCACTTATGTCTCTCTGGTCTAGTAGCTGAAAGATGCTAAGTAGCAGTTCAAAAAGACTATCTTAAAAAAGCGCCCAAATTTTTCACTGAGGGTATGTGATATCTTTAATCCCTTTTTTGTTACACCATAAATCCTGGGCCCTACATATAGCAGGAAATCCCTGTTCTTTCCCAAGCCTAAGGATTGTACACCCAGGTCTCCCGGTTTGTTTAGCAGATTAGCCTTTAAGTAATTGGTCCTCCCACGTCGGTACCTATCGCCCTTTTATTATACACAGTCAAAAAAAAAGGTCAAGCGTGGTACTTATCTTGTCTTCTTTGTGGTCGTTCTTGTGTTTCTGCGTCCAAGTCTGTTCCTCCTTGTAGCCCTGCAGCAATGTACCTGCACTGCTGTTCCAAGTGACTCTTTTCCCTTGACGGCGGTTTTCCTCTGACCCCAGATGGCAGGAATCCTGCTGGGTCGTCTGAGTGTGGTCAGGTGACTCGCATTAACCAAGTGGATCTCCGAAGTCCCCTCTTTTACTGAGATAGGGGTTTGATCTTACCCAGGCGTGATGATCTTTGCTAACAGTGTTAGCTTGTACTCCTTGTACCGCCTTCCTACGGCCGCCTGGCTTGTCTCCGGGTTCCGCTCCTTAAGGTTAGGTCTCGGCGTGCTTGTAGAACCGCCTAGAGAGACTCCTTCAGAAGCTTAGTTGCGTAGTCGCTTCTTCCATTAGCCGCCATGCACCATGCTGCCTGCTCTCCTGACCACTTCCGCCGGAAGTCTTACCCGGATGTAACTTCCAAGTCTAAACTACTTAACATTCCTTTCAAAGGGCAGACCTTATTCGGGCCCGGCTTGAAGGAAATTATTGTTGATATTACGGGAGGGAAGGGCCACGCCCTTCCTCAGGACAGGGCCAAACCAAAGGCCAAACAGTCTAATTTTCGTGCCTTTCGTAACTTCAAGGCAGGAGCAGCATCGACTTCCTCCGCTCCAAAACAGGAAGGAACTACTGCTCGTTACAGACAAGGTTGGAAAGGCAACCAGTCATGGAACAAGGGCAAGCAGGCCAGAAAGCCTACTCCCGCCCCTAAGACAGCATGAAGTCAGGGCCCCCTATCCAGAGATGGATTTAGTGGGGGGCAGACTTTCTCTCTTTGCCCAGGCTTGGGCAAGAGATGTGCAGGATCCCTGGACGTTAAAGATTATATCTCAGGGATACCTTCTGGATTTCAAATCCTCTCCTCCACAAGGGAGGTTCCATCTTTCGAGGTTATCGACAAACCTAGTAAAGAGAGAGGCATTTCTACAATGTGTACAAGACCTCTTAATCATGGGGGTGATCCACTCAGTTCCGCGATCGGAACAGGGACAAGGATTTTACTCAAATCTATTTGTGGTTCCCAAAAAAGAGGGAACCTTCAGACCAATCTTGGACTTAAAGATCTTAAACAAATTCCTAAGGGTACCATCGTTCAAGATGGAAACCATTCGAACCATCCTACCCATGATCCAAGAGGGTCAATATATGACCACGGTGGACTTAAAGGATGCTTACCTTCATATACCGATTCACAAAGATCATTATCGGTACCTAAGGTTTGCCTTTCTAGACAGGCATTACCAATTTGTGGCTCTTCCCTTCGGGTTAGCCACGGCCCGAGAATTTTTACGAAGGTTCTGGGCTCACTTCTGGCGGTACTAAGACCACGAGGCATAGCGGTGGCTCCGTACCTAGACGACATTCTGATACAAGCGTCAAATTTTCAGAATGCAAAGTCTCATACAGAGATAGTTCTAGCATTTCTGAGGTCGCATGGGTGGAAAGTGAACGTGGAAAAGAGTTCTCTGTTACCACTCACACGGGTTCCTTTTCTAGGGACTCTTATAGATTCTGTAGAGATGAAGATTTGCCTGACGGAGTCCAGGTTATCAAAGATTCTCAATGCTTGCCGTGTCCTTCATTCCATTCCAAGCCCATCGGTAGCTCAGTGCATGGAGGTAATCGGCCTAAATGGTAGCGGCAATGGACATAGTGCCATTTGCGCGCCTGCATCTCAGACCCGCTGCAACTATGCATGCTCAGTCAATGGAACGGGGATTACTCAGATCTGTCCCCTTTGCTAAATCTGGACCAGGAGACCAGGGATTCGCTTCTCTGGTGGTTGTCACCGGTTCATCTGTCCAAAGGAATGACCTTTCGCAGGCCAGATTGGACGATTGTAACAACGGATGCCAGCCTTCTAGGCTGGGGAGCAGTCTGGAATTCCCTGAAGGCTCAGGGATCGTGGACTCAGGAGGAGAAACTCCTCCCAATAAACATTCTAGAATTAAGAGCAATATTCAATGCTCTTCTGGCTTGGCCTCAGTTAGCAAAGCTGTGGTTCATCAGATTTCAGTCGGACAATATCACGACTGTGGCTTACATCAATCATCAAGGGGGAACCAGGAGTTCCTAGCGATGTTGGAAGACTCGAAGATAATTCGCTGGCAGAGTCTCACTCTTGCCACCTGTCAGCGATTCACATCCCAGGCGTAGAGAACTGGGAGGCGGATTTCCTAAGTCGCCAGACTTTTCATCCGGGAGAGTGGGAACTTCACCCGGAGGTATTTGCTTAACTGATTCATCGTTGGGGCAAACCGCATCTGGATCTCTTGGCATCTCGCCAGAACGCGAAGCTTCCTTGTTACGGATCCAGGTCCAGGGACCGGGAGCGGTGCTGGTAGATGCATCTAGCAGCCCCTTGGGTTTTCAACATAGCTTATGTGTTTCCACCCATTCTCGTTGCTACCTCGGCTGATTGTCCAGGATCAAAAGGAGAGGGCATCGGTAATTTGATAGCGCCTGCGTGGCCACGCAGGACCCCTGGTATGAAGACTAGTGGACATGTCGTCCTGTCCACCATGGTCTCTTCCTCTGAGGCAGGACCTTCTAATTCAGGGTCTTTCAACCATCCAAACCTAATTTTCTGAGGCTGACTGCCTGGGAAATTGAACGCTTGATTCTATCAAAGCGTGGGTTTTCGGATCTCGGTTATTGATACTTTAATACAGGCTCGGAAACCTGTGACAAGAAAATTTTACCATAAGATATGGCGTAACTATTTATACTGGTGCGAATACAAGAGTTACTCATGGAGTAAGGTTAGGATTCCTAGGATATTAGCTTTTCTACAAGAGGGTTTAGAAAAGGGTATATCGCTAGTTCGCTAAAGGGACAGATTTCAGCTCTGTCTATTCTTTTACACAAACGTCTGCAGAGCATCCAGACGTCCAGGCCTTTTGTCAGGCTTTGGCTAGAATTAAACCTGTGTTTAAAGCTGTTGCTCCTCCGTCGGAGCTTAAACTTGGTTCTTAAAGTTCATCAGGGTGTTCCGTTTGAACCCTTCATTCCATTGATATTTAAGCTTTTATCTTGGAAGTTTTGTTTTTGATGGCTATTTCTCCAACATTGGTGGTGTCCGGTCCCCGGCGTCATCCTTACTTGTGGGATATTCTCTTCCCCAACAGGAAATGGCAAAGAGGTCCAGCAAAGCTGGCATATAGTCCCTCCTAGGCTCCGCCCACCCCCAGTCCTTCTCTTTGGCCGTTGCACAGGCAACATCTCCCACGGAGATGGTTAAGAGTTTTTTGGTGTTTAATGTAGTTTTTATTCTTCTATCAAGTGTTTGTTATTTTTAAATAGTGCTGGTATGTACTATTTACTCTGAACAGAAAAGGATGAAGATTTCTGTTTGTACAGAGGAAGATGATTTTAGCAGACAGTAACTTAAAATCGATTGCTGTTTCTACCTAGGACTGTTGAGATGAAGTAACCTTCAGTTGGGGGGAACAGTGTGCAGTCTCTTGCTGCTTGAGGTATGACACATTCTAACAAGACGATGTAATGCTGGAAGCTGTCATTTTCCCTATGGGATCCGGTAAGCCATGTTTATTAAGATCGTAAATAAGGGCTTCACAAGGGCTTATTAAGACTGTAGACTTTTTCTGGGCTAAATCGATTCATTATTAACACATATTTAGCCTTGAGGAATCATTTATTCTGGGTATTTTGATATAATAATATCGGCAGGCACTGTTTTAGACACCTTATTCTTTAGGGGCTTTCCCAAAGCATAGCTGAGCCTCATTTTCGCGCCATTACTGCGCAGTTGTTTTTGGAGAGCAAGGCATGCAGATGCATGTGTGAGGATCTAAGAATCACTAAAAAAGCTTCTAGAAGGCGTCATTTGGTATCGTATTCCCCTCTGGGCTTGGTTGGGTCTCAGCAAAGCATATAGCTGGGACTGTATAGGGGTCAAATTTAAAAACGGCTCCGGTTATTTTAAGGGTTAAAGCTCTGAAATTTGGTGTGCAATACTTTTAATGCTTTAAGACACTGTGGTGAAATTTTGGTAATTTTTGAACAATTCCTTCATACTTTTTCACATATTCAGTAATAAAGTGTTTTCAGTTTGAAATTTAAAGAGACAGTAACGGTTTTATTTTAAAACGTTTTTTGTGCTTTGTTGACAAGTTTAAGCCTGTTTAACATGTCTGTACCTTCAGATAAGCTATGTTCTATATGTATGAAAGCCAATGTGTCTCCCCATTTAAATTTATGTGATAATTGTGCCATAGTGTAAAAAAAAATTTTAGTAAAAATGATGCCCAAGATGATTCCTCAAGTGAGGGGAGTAAGCATGGTACTGCATCATCCCCTCCTTCGTCTACACCAGTCTTGCCCATACAGGAGGCCCCTAGTACATCTAGTGCGCCAATACTCCTTACTATGCAACATTTAACGGCTGTAATGGATAATTCTATCAAAAACATTTTAGCAATATGCCCACTTATCAGTGAAAGCGCGACTGCTCTGTTTTAGAAAATTCTGTAGAGCATGAGAACGCTGATGATATGGTTTCTGAAGGGCCCCTACACCAGTCTGAGGGGCCAGGGAGGTTTTGTCTGAGGAGAAATTTCAGATTCAGGTAACATTTCTCAACAAGCTGAACCTGATGTGATTACTTTTAAATTTAAGTTGGAACATCTCCGCGCTCTGCTTAAGGAGGTGTTATCCAATTTGGATGATTGTGATTATCTGGTCATTCCAGAACCACTATGTAAAATGGACAAGTTCCTAGAGGTGCCGGGGCTCCCAGAAGCTTTTCCTATACCCAAGCGGGTGGCGGACATTGTTAATAAAGAATGGGAAAGGCCCGGTATACCTTTCGTCCCTCCCCCCATATTTAAAAAATTGTTTCCTATGGTCGACCCCAGAAAGGACTTATGGCAGACAGTCCCCAAGGTCGAGGGGCGGTTTCTACTCTAAACAAACGCACCACTATACCCATAGAGGATAGTTGTGCTTTCAAAGATCCTATGGATAAAAAATTAGAAGGTTTGCTTAAAAGATGTTTGTTCAGCAGGTTACCTTCTACAACCAATTGCATGCATTGTCCCTGTCACTACAGCCGCGTGTTTCTGGTTCGATGAGCTAGATAAAGGCGGTCGATAGTGATTCTCCTCCTTATGAGGAGATTATGGACAGATTCAATGCTCTCAAATTGGCTAATTCTTTCACCCTAGACGCCACTTTGCAATTGGCTAGGTTAGCGGCTAAGAATTCTGGGTTGCTATTGTGGCGCAGAGCGCTTTGGTTAAATCTTGGGCAGCGGATGCGTCTTCCAAGAACAAATTGCTTGACATTCCTTTCAAGGGGAAAACACTCTTTGGCCCTGACTTGAAAGAGATTATCTCTGATATCACTGGGGGCAAGGGCCACGCCCTTCCTCAGGATAGGCTCTTTTCAAGACCAAAAATAAACCTAAGTTTTCGTCCCTTTCGCAGAAACGGATCAGCCCCAAGGGCTACGTCCTCTAAGCAGGAAGGTAATACTTCTCAAGCCAATCCAGCCTGGAGACCTATGCAAGGCTGGAACAAGGAAAGCAGGCCAAGGAAACCTGCCACTGCTACCAAGACAGCATGAAATGCGGGCCCCCGATCCGGGACCGGATCTGGTGGGGGGCAGACTCTCTCTCTTCGCTCAGGCTGGGGCAAGAGATGTTCTGGATCCTTGGGCGCTAGAAATAGTCTCCCAAGGTTATTCTCTGGAGTTCAAGGGGCTTCCTCCAAGGGGGAGGTTCCACAGGTCTCAGTTATCCTCAAACCAAATAAAGAGACATTCATTCTTACATGGTGTAGAAGACCTGTTAAAGATGGGAGTGATACATCCAGTTCCAATAAGAGAACAAGGAATGGGATTTTATTCCAATCTGTTCATAGTTCCCAAAAAGAGGGAACATTCAGACCAATTTTGGATCTGAAGATCCTAAACAAATTTCTCAGGGTACCATCGTTCAAAATGGAAACTATTCGAACGATCCTACCCACCATCCAGGAAAGTCAATTTATGACTACCGTGGATTTAAAGGATGCGTACCTACATATTCCTATCCACAAGGAACATCATCAGTTCCTAAGGTTCGCTTTTCTGGACAAGCATTACCAGTTTGTGGCACTTCCATTCGGATTAGCCACTGCTCCAAGGATTTTCACAAAGGTACTAGGGTCCCTTCTAGCGGTTCTAAGACCAAGGGGCATTGCAGTAGTACCTTACTTGGACGACATCCTAATTCAAGCGTTGTCAAGGATTTTCCTCAAGCAAAGGCTCACACGGACATTGTCCTGGCCTTTCTCAGATCTCACGGATGGAAAGTGAACGTGGAAAAGAGTTCTCTATCTCCGTCAACAAGGGTTCCCTTCTTGGGAACAATAATAGACTCCTTAGAAATGAGGATTTTTCTGACAGAGGCCAGAAAAACAAAACTTCTAGACTCTTGTCGGATACTTCATTCCGTTCCTCTTCCTTCCATAGCGCAGTGCATGGAAGTGATAGGGTTGATGGTAGCGGCAATGGACATAGTTCCTTTTGCGCGCATTCATCTAAGACCATTACAACTGTGCATGCTCAGTCAGTGGAATGGGGACTATACAGACTTGTCTCCGAAGATACAAGTAAATCAGAGGACCAGAGACTCACTCCGTTGGTGGCTGTCCCTGGACAACCTGTCACAGGGAATGAGCTTCCGCAGACCAGAGTGGGTGATTGTCACGACCGACGCCAGTCTAGTGGGCTGGGGCGCGGTCTGGGAATCCCTGAAAGCTCAGGGTCTATGGTCTCGGGAAGAGTCTCTTCTCCCGATAAACATTCTGGAACTGAGAGCGATATTCAATGCTCTCAGAGCTTGGCCTCAACTAGCAAAGGCCAAATTCATAAGGTTTCAATCAGACAACATGACGACCGTTGCATATATCAATCATCAGGGGGGAACAAGGAGTTCCCTGGCGATGAAAGAAGTGACCAGGATAATTCAATGGGCGGAGGATCACTCCTGCCACTTGTCTGCGATCCACATCCCAGGAGTGGAAAATTGGGAAGCGGATTTTCTGAGTCGTCAGACATTCCATCCGGGGGAGTGGGAACTCCATCCGGAAATCTTTGCCCAAATAACTCAATTATGGGGCATTCCAGACATGGATCTGATGGCGTCTCGTCAGAACTTCAAGGTTCCTTGCTACGGGTCCAGATCCAGGGATCCCAAGGCTGACTCTAGTAGATGCACTAGTAGCACCTTGGACCTTCAAACTAGCTTATGTATTTCCACCGTTTCCTCTCATCCCAGGCTGGTAGCCAGGATCAATCAGGAGAGGGCGTCTGTGATCTTGATAGCTCCTGCGTGGCCGCGCAGGACTTGGTATGCAGATCTGGTGAATATGTCATCGGCTCCACCATGGAAGCTACCTTTGAGACGAGACCTTCTTGTTCAGGGTCCTTTCGAACATCCGAATCTGGTTTCACTCCAACTGACTGCTTGGAGATTGAACGCTTGATTTTATCGAAGCGAGGGTTCTCAGATTCTGTAATAGATACTCTGTTCAGGCTAGAAAGCCTGTAACTAGAAAAATTTACCACAAAATATGGAAAAAATATATCTGTTGGTGTGAATCTAAAGGATTCCCTTGGAACAAGATAAAATTCCTAAGATTCTATCCTTCCTTCAAGAAGGATTGGAAAAAGGATTATCTGCAAGTTCCTGAAGGGACAGATTTCTGCCTTGTCTGTGTTACTTCACAAAAAGCTGGCAGCTGTGCCAGATGTTCAAGCCTTTGTTCAGGCTCTGGTTAGAATCAAGCCTGTTTACAAACCTTTGACTCCTCCTTGGAGTCTCAATCTAGTTCTTTCAGTTCTTCAGGGGGTTCCGTTTGAACCCTTACATTCCTATGATATTAAGTTATTATCTTGGAAAGTTTTGTTTTTGGTTGCAATTTCTTCTGCTAGAAGAGTTTCAGAATTATCTGCTCTGCAGTGTTCTCCTCCTTATCTGGTGTTCCATGCAGATAAGGTGGTTTTGCGTACTAAACCTGGTTTTCTTCCAAAAGTTGTTTCTAACAAAAACATTAACCAGGAGATAGTTGTACCTTCTTTGTGTCCGAATCCAGTTTCAAAGAAGGAACGTTTGTTACACAATTTGGATGTAGTTCGTGCTCTAAAATTCTATTTAGAGGCTACTAAAGATTTCAGACAAACATCTTCCTTGTTTGTTGTTTATTCTGGTAAAAGGAGAGGTCAAAAAGCAACTTCTACCTCTCTCTCCTTCTGGATTAAAAGCATTATCCGATTGGCTTATGAGACTGCCGGACGGCAGCCTCCTGAAAGAATCACAGCTCACTCCACTAGGGCTGTGGCTTCCACATGGGCCTTCAAGAACGAGGCTTCTGTTGATCAGATATGTAAGGCAGCGACTTGGTCTTCACTGCACACTTTTTCCAAATTTTACAAATTTGATACTTTTGCTTCTTCTGAGGCTATTTTTGGGAGAAAGGTTTTGCAAGCCGTGGTGCCTTCCATTTAGGTGACCTGATTTGCTCCCTCCCTTCATCCGTGTCCTAAAGCTTTGGTATTGGTTCCCACAAGTAAGGATGACGCCGTGGACCGGACACACCTATGTTGGAGAAAACAGAATTTATGTTTACCTGATAAATTACTTTCTCCAACGGTGTGTCCGGTCCACGGATG
>NC_069499.1:972557431-972728495 GCF_027579735.1 Bombina bombina | reverse complement strand
CCTTTTGCTCGGATACACCTCAGACCACTGCAACTATGCATGCTCAATCAGTGGATTGGGGATTATGCAGATTTGTCTCCTCAAATACAGTTGGACCAGGAAACCAGAGTTTCTCTTCTCTGGTGGTTGTCTCAGGATCACCTGTCTCAGGGAATATGTTTCCGCAGACCAGAGTGGATCATTGTAACGACCGACGCCAGTCTGTTAGGCTGGGGTGCAGTCTGGGACTCCCTGAAAGCTTAGTCCACGGCCCGCCCTGGCAATTAAGTCGGGTAAAAAAATTTTTTTTTTGTTTAAACTACAGTCACCACGGCACCCTATGGTTTCTCCTTTTTCTTCCTAACCTTTGTTCGAATGACTGGGGGGTGGAGCTAGAGGGGGAGCTATATGGACAGCTCTGCTGTGTGCTTTCTTTGTCACTTCCTGTAGGGAATGAGAATATCCCACAAGTAAAGGATGAATCTGTGGACTGGATACACCGCAAGAGAAAGTAATTTATCAGGTAAGCATAAATTCTGTTTTTTCACATACATTTGTCTACATAAATCTGTATTTAGAAAGTGTTTTTTTTTTTTTTTTTCTTTCATGTAATTAGCAAGAGTCCATGAGCTAGTGACGTATGGGATATACATTCCTACCAGGAGGGGCAAAGTTTCCCAAATCTTAAAATGCCTATAAATACACCCCTCACCACACCCACAATTCAGTTTTACAAACTTTGCCTCCTATGGAGGTGGTGAAGTAAGTTTGTGCTAGATTCTACGTTGATATGCGCTCCGCAGCAGGTTGGAGCCCGGTTTTCCTCTCAGCGTGCAGTGAATGTCAGAGGGATGTGAGGAGAGTATTGCCTATTTTGAATGCAGTGATCTCCTTCTACGGGGTCTATTTCATAGGTTCTCTGTTATCGGTCGTAGAGATTCATCTCTTACCTCCCTTTTCAGATCGACGATATACTCTTATATATATATATATATATATACCATTACCTCTGCTGATTTTCGTTTCAGTACTGGTTTGGCTTTCTACAAACATGTAGATGAGTGTCCTGGGGTAAGTAAGTCTTATTTTCTGTGACACTCTAAGCTATGGTTGGGCACTTTGTTTATAAAGTTCTAAATATATGTATTCAAACATTTATTTGCCTTGACTCTGGATGTTCAACATTCCTTATTTTCAGACAGTCAGTTTCATATTTGGGATAATGCACTTGAATCAATTATTTTTCTTACCTTTAAAAATTTGACTTTTTTCCCTGTGGGCTGTTAGGCTCGCGGGGGCTGAAAATGCTTCATTTTATTGCGTCATTCTTGGCGCAGACTTTTTTGGCGCAAAAAATCTTTTCTGTTTCCGGCGTCATACGTGTCGCCGGAAGTTGCGTCATTTTTGACGTTCTTTTGCGGCAAAAATGTCGGCGTTCCGGACGTGGCGTCATTTTTGGCGCCAAAAAGCATTTAGGTGCCAAATAATGTGGGTGTCTTATTTGGCGCTAAAAAAATATGGGCGTCGCTTTTGTCTCCACATTATTTAAGTCTCATTTTTCTATGCGTCTGGTTGCTAGAAGCTTGTTCATTGGCATTTTTTCCCATTCCTGAAACTGTCATTTAAGGAATTTGATCAATTTTGCTTTATATGTTGTTTTTTCTCTTACATATTGCAAGATGTCTCACGTTGCATCTGAGTCAGAAGATACTTCAGGAAAATCACTGTCTGGTGCTGGAACTACCAAAGCTAAGTGTATCTGCTGTAAACTTTTGGTAGCTATTCCTCCAGCTGTTGTTTGTATTAATTGTCATGACAAACTTGTTAATGCAGATAATATTTCCTTTAGTAATGTACCATTACCTGTTGCAGTTCCATCAACATCTAATGTTCAGAATGTTCCTGATAATATAAGAGATTTTGTTTCTGAATCCATCAAGAAGGCTATGTCTGTTATTCCTCCTTCTAGTAAACATAAAAAATCTTTTAAAACTTCTCTTTATACAGATGAATTTTTAAATGAACATCATCATTCTGATTCTAATGACTCTTCTGGTTCAGAGGATTCTGTCTCAGAGATTGATGCTGATAAATCTTCATATTTATTTAAAATGGAATTTATTCGTTCTTTACTTAAAGAAGTACTAATTGCTTTAGAAATTGAGGATTCTGGTCCTCTTGATACTAATTCTAAATGTTTAGATAAGGTCTTTAAATCTCCTGTGGTTATTCCAGAAGTTTTTCCTGTTCCTGGTGCTATTTCTGAAGTAATTTCCAGAGAATGGGATAAATTGGGTAATTCATTTACTCCTTCTAAACGTTTTAAGCAATTATATCCTGTGCCGTCTGACAGATTAGAATTTTGGGACAAAATCCCTAAGGTTGATGGGGCTATTTCTACCCTTGCTAAACGTACTACTATTCCTACGTCAGATGGTACTTCCTTTAAGGATCCTTTAGATAGGAAAATTGAATCCTTTCTAAGAAAAGCTTATCTGTGTTCAGGTAATCTTCTTCTTAGACCTGCTATATCATTGGCTGATGTTGCTGCAGCTTCAACTTTTTGGTTGGAAACTTTAGCGCAACAAGTAACAGATCATGATTCTCATAATATTATTATTCTTCTTCAACATGCTAATAATTTTATCTGTGATGCCATTTTTGATATTATCAGAGTTGATGTCAGGTTTATGTCTCTAGCTATTTTAGCTAGAAGAGCTTTATGGCTTAAAACTTGGAATGCTGATATGTCTTCTAAATCGACTCTACTTTCCATTTCTTTCCAGGGTAACAAATTATTTGGTTCTCAGTTGGATTCTATTATCTCAACTGTTACTGGTGGGAAAGGAACTTTTTTACCACAGGATAAAAAATCTAAGGGTAAAAACAGGGCTAATAATCGTTTTCGTTCCTTTCGTTTCAACAAAGAACAAAAGCCTGATCCTTCATCCTCAGGAGCAGTTTCAGTTTGGAAACCATCTCCAGTCTGGAATAAATCCAAGCCTTCTAGAAAAGCAAAGCCAGCTTCTAAGTCCACATGAAGGTGCGGCCCTCATTCCAGCTCAGCTGGTAAGGGGCAGGTTACGTTTTTTCAAAAACATTTGGATCAAATCTGTTCACAATCTTTGGATTCAGAACATTGTTTCAGAAGGGTACAGAATTGGTTTCAAGATAAGACCTCCTGTAAAGAGATTTTTTCTTTCCCGTGTCCCAGTAAATCCAGTGAAAGCTCAAGCATTTCTGAAATGTGTTTCAGATCTAGAGTTGGCTGGAGTAATTATGCCAGTTCCAGTTCTGGAACAGGGACTGGGGTTTTATTCGAATCTCTTCATTGTACCAAAGAAGGAGAATTCCTTCAGACCAGTTCTGGATCTAAAAATATTGAATCGTTATGTAAGGATACCAACGTTCAAAATGGTAACTGTAAGGACTATCTTGCCTTTTGTTCAACAAGGGCATTATATGTCCACAATAGATTTACAGGATGCATATCTGCATATTCAGATTCATCCAGATCATTATCAGTTCCTGAGATTCTCTTTTCTGGACAAGCATTACCAGTTTGTGGCTCTGCCGTTTGGCCTAGCTACAGCTCCAAGAATTTTTACAAAGGTTCTCGGTGCCCTGTCTGTAATCAGAGAACAGGGTATTGTGGTATTTCCTTATTTGGACGATATCTTGGTACTTGCTCAGTCTTTACATTTAGCAGAATCTCATACGAATCGACTTGTGTTGTTTCTTCAAGATCATGGTTGAGAGGATCAATTCACTAAAAAGTTCATTGACTCCTCAGACAAGGGTAACCTTTCTGGGTTTCCAGATAGATTCAGTGTCCATGACTCTGTCTTTGACAGACAAGAGACGTCTAAAATTGATTTCAGCTTGTCGAAACCTTCAGTCACAATCATTCCCTTCGGTAGCCTTATGCATGGAAATTCTAGGTCTTATGACTGCTGCATCGGACGCGATCCCCTTTGCTCGTTTTCACATGCGACCTCTTCAGCTCTGTATGCTGAATCAATGGTGCAGGGATTACACAAAGATATCTCAATTAATATCTTTAAAACCGATTGTACGACACTCTCTAACGTGGTGGACAGATCACCATCGTTTAATTCAGGGGGCTTCTTTTGTTCTTCCGACCTGGACTGTAATTTCAACAGATGCAAGTCTTACAGGTTGGGGAGCTGTGTGGGGATCTCTGACGGCACAAGGAGTTTGGGAATCTCAGGAGGTGAGATTACCGATCAATATTTTGGAACTCCGTGCAATTTTCAGAGCTCTTCAGTCTTTGCCTCTTCTGAAGAGAGAATCGTTCATTTGTTTTCAGACAGACAATGTCACAACTGTGGCATACATCAATCATCAAGGAGGGACTCACAGTCCTCTGGCTATGAAAGAAGTATCTCGAATTCTGGTTTGGGCGGAATCCAGCTCCTGTCTAATCTCTGCGGTTCATATCCCAGGTATAGACAATTGGGAAGCGGATTATCTCAGCCGCCAAACGTTGCATCCGGGCGAATGGTCTCTTCACCCAGAGGTATTTCTTCAGATTGTTCAAATGTGGGGGCTTCCAGAAATAGATCTGATGGCGTCTCATCTAAACAAGAAACTTCCCAGGTATCTGTCCAGATCCCGGGATCCTCAGGCGGAAGCAGTGGATGCATTATCACTTCCTTGGAAGTATCATCCTGCCTATATCTTTCCGCCTCTAGTTCTTCTTCCAAGAGTAATCTCCAAGATTCTGAAGGAATGCTCGTTTGTTCTGCTGGTAGCTCCGGCATGGCCTCACAGGTTTTGGTATGCGGATCTTGTCCGGATGGCCTCTTGCCATCTGTGGACTCTTCCGCTAAGACCAGACCTTCTGTCGCAAGGTCCTTTTTTTCCATCAGGATCTCAAATCCTTAAATTTAAAGGTATGGAGATTGAACGCTTGATTCTTGGTCAAAGAGGTTTCTCTGACTCTGTGATTAATACTATGTTACAGGCTCGTAAATCTGTATCTAGAGAGATATATTATAGAGTCTGGAAGACTTATATTTCTTGGTGTCTTTCTCATCATTTTTCTTGGCATTCTTTTAGAATTCCGAGAATTTTACAGTTTCTTCAGGATGGTTTAGATAAAGGTTTATCCGCAAGTTCTTTGAAAGGACAAATCTCTGCTCTTTCTGTTCTTTTTCACAGAAAGATTGCTAATCTTCCTGATATTCATTGTTTTGTACAAGCTTTGGTTCGTATAAAACCTGTCATTAAAGGGCCACTAAACCCAAAATCTTTCTTTCATGATTCAGATAGAGAATAGAAAGTTAAACAGCATTACAATTTACTTCCATTATTTATTTTGCTTCATTTTCTAGATATTCTTAGTTGAAGAAAAAGCAATGCACATGGTGAGCCAATCACATGAGGCTTCTTTGTGCAGCAACCAATCAGCAGCTAGTGATCATATCTAGATATGCTTTTCATCAAAGAATATCAAGAGAATAAAACAAATTAGATAATATAAGTAAATTAGAAAGATGTTTATAATTGCATTTTCTTTCTAAATCATAAAAGAAAAAATGTGGGTGGCATGTCCCTTTAAGTCAATTTCTCCTCCTTGGAGTTTGAATTTGGTTCTGGGGGCTCTTCAAGCTCCTCCTTTTGAACCCATGCATTCATTGGACATTAAATTACTTTCTTGGAAAGTTTTGTTCCTTTTGGCGATCTCTTCTGCCAGAAGAGTCTCTGAATTATCTGCTCTTTCTTGTGAGTCTCCTTTTCTGATTTTTCATCAGGATAAGGCGGTGTTGCGAACTTCTTTTGAATTTTTACCTAAGGTTGTGAATTCCAACAACATTAGTAGAGAAATTGTGGTTCCCTCATTATGTCCTAATCCTAAGAATTCTAAGGAGAAATCGTTGCATTCTTTGGATGTTGTTAGAGCTTTGAAATATTATGTTGAAGCTACTAAGTCTTTCCGAAAGACTTCTAGTCTATTTGTTATCTTTTCCGGTTCTAGAAAAGGCCAGAAAGCTTCTGCCGTTTCTTTGGCATCTTGGTTGAAATCTTTAATTCATCATGCCTATGTCGAGTCGGGTAAAACTCCGCCTCAAAGGATTACATCTCATTCTACTAGGTCAGTTTCTACTTCCTGGGCGTTTAAGAATGAAGCTTCGGTTGATCAGACTTGCAAAGCAGCAACTTGGTCCTCTTTGCATACTTTTACTAAATTCTACCATTTTGATGTATTTTCTTCTTCTGAAGCAGTTTTTGGTAGAAAAGTACTTCAGGCAGCGGTTTCAGTTTGAATCTTCTGTTTATGTTTTTCATTAAACTTTATTTTGGGTGTGGATTATTTTCAGCAGGAATTGGCTGTCTATTTTATCCCTCCCTCTCTAGTGACTCTTGCGTGGAAAGATCCACATCTTGGGTAGTCATTATCCCATACGTCACTAGCTCATGGACTCTTGCTAATTACATGAAAGGAAACATAATTTATGTAAGAACTTACCTGATAAATTCATTTCTTTCATATTAGCAAGAGTCCATGAGGCCCGCCCTTTTTTGTGGTGGTTATGATTTTTTTGTATAAAGCACAATTATTCCAATTCCTTATTTTATTTGCTTTCGCACTTTTTTCTTATCACCCCACTTCTTGGCTATTCGTTAAACTGAATTGTGGGTGTGGTGAGGGGTGTATTTATAGGCATTTTAAGGTTTGGGAAACTTTGCCCCTCCTGGTAGGAATGTATATCCCATACGTCACTAGCTCATGGACTCTTGCTAATATGAAAGAAATGAATTTATCAGGTAAGCTCGTACATAAATTATGTTTTTTTTTTTTTTTTTTTAATTTCATGGTTCACCTTAGGAGAAGTTTACCAAGTGTTAAATGGATAGGAAAGTCAAAATTAAACATGCATGTAATTTTAAGACACTTTTATATTAACTTCTATTTTCAAATGTGCTTCGTTTTCTTTATATCCTACACTAGTGGGAGCTGCTGCTGATTGGTGACTGCATAGATTTGTCTCTTGTGATTGGCTGACTAGATATGTTCAGCTAGCTGCCAGCATTGCAATGTTGTTCCTTCAGAAAAAGGATAACAAGAGAATGAAGCCAATTTTATAATAGAAATTGTATTGTTTTAAAAGATAGATAATCCCTTTATTACCAATTCTCCAGTTTTGCATAACCAACACAGTTACATTAATATACTTTTTACCTCTGATTACCTTGTATCTAAGCATCTTCTGACAGCCCCCTGATCAAATGCATTTAGTATTGTGTTGTGCTAAATCTTAAAGAACTTCTCTGGTGTGAGCACAATGTTATCTTTATGGCCCACATGAACTAGCAGTCTCCTGCAAATACAAAAGCATGTGATTAAGAGCATTTGAAACAGGCAGAAATTTAGAGGTTTAAATGTTATAAAGTATATTAATATAACAATGTTGGTTGTGCAAAGCTGGGGAATGGGTATTAAAGGCATTATCTATCTTTTTAAACCATAACAATTTTAGTGTAGTCTGTCCCTTTAAATTGAAAAGTTGTTTGAAATGTGTATGTTCAATCCAGATCATGATATAAAATTTGGGGATTTCCTGTCCCTTTTCATACCTTGTTCACAAAATGAAAAAAGTGAATGAAAAATCTTTATTAACACCTTAATGACCGGACCATTTTTCAATTTTCTTACCCTTAATGACAATGGCTATTTTTACATTTCTGCAGTGTTTGCGTTTAGCTTTTTTTTAGCTCTTACTCGTTTACTGTACCCACACATATTATATACCGTTTTTCTCGTCATTAAATGGACTTTCTAAAGATACCATTATTTTCATCATATCTTATAATTTACTATAAAAAAAATGATAAAATATGAGGAAAAAATGGAAAAAAACACACTTTTTCTAACTTTGACCCCCAAAATCTGTTACACATCTACAATCACCAAAAAACACCCATGCTAAATAGCTTATACATTTTGTCCTGAGTTTAGAAATACCCAATGTTTACATGTTCTTTGCTTTTTTTGCAATTTATGGGGCAATAAATACAAGTAGCACTTTGCTATTTCCAAACCACTTTTTTTTCAAAATTAGCGCTAGTTACTTTGGAACCCTGATATCTGTCAGGAATACCTGAATATCCCTTGACATGTATATATTTTGTTTTAGATGACATCCCAAAGTATTGATCTAGGCCCATTTTGGTATATTTCATGCCACCATTTCACCGCCAAATGCGATAAAAAAAAAAGTTCACTTTTTCACAAATTTTGTCACAAACTTTAGGTTTCCCACTGAAATTATTTACAAACAGCTTCTGCAATTATGGCACAAATGGTTGTAAATGCTTCTCTGGGATCCCCTTTGTTCAGAAATAGCAGACTTATATGGCTTTGGCGTCGCTTTTTGGTAATTAGAAGGCCGCTAAATGCTGCTGCACGCCACACGTGAATTATGCCCAGCAGTGAAGGGGTTAAATTAGGTAGCTCTTAGGGAGCTTGCAGGGTTAATTTTAGAGATCAGCCTCCCACCTGAGACATCCCACCCCCTGATCCCTCCCAAACAGCTCTCTTCCCTCCCCCACCCCACAATTGTTACCGCCATCTTAAGTACTGGAAGAAAGTCTGCCAGTACTAAATAAGGTTTTTTTTTTTTTTTTAAATAAAAATTATAAAATATTTTAGTTGTGATGGACCCTTGCCTTAGCACCAACCTCCCTCATCCCCCCCTCCAGCTCTCTAACCCTCTCCCCTACCTAATTACCGCCATCTTGGGTACTGGCAGCTGTCTGCCAGTACTCAGTTTGGCCCCACAAACCAAACTATTTTAATTTTATTTATAACTTTTATTTGTATGTTTAATTATTTCTGTAGTGTAGCAGCTCCCCCACAATACCCCCACCCCCTCCCAGATCCTTTTAAATGTAAAAAAAATAAAATAACTTTTTTCCCCTTCCTTC
Source organism: Bombina bombina (assembly GCF_027579735.1). Taxonomy (NCBI): domain Eukaryota; kingdom Metazoa; phylum Chordata; class Amphibia; order Anura; family Bombinatoridae; genus Bombina; species Bombina bombina. Next base: position 972,719,564 of record NC_069499.1, on the reverse strand, counting down.
TTCATTGGTGTCAGTGTGGGTAATGCGCGCATGTGCACGTGCGCGCGCGCCCACGGAGTGGCTCTCTCTGCATCGGAGGCTTGTAAAGGGGTATTGCAGGATGCCTCCATATCGAGGCATCACTGCAATACCCTCAGAGCTGCTGGAAGCGATTGTTATCACTTCCAGCACTCTGTTAGACAACTGACGTACCAGGTCATTAACAGTTAGTTTTTGCGTGACGTACCTGGTACGTCAGTTGTCATTAAGGGGTTAAAGTGAATGTCAATTTTTATGTCAATGCTAAAGTGCCCGGTTTTTTAAAAATTTGATTAAAAACGGGCACTTTAATTCATCAAAATTTACATTTCACTACTGTTGAGAGAAAAACAAAACTTACCTTTTTAATCTTCACAGCAGCTCCAGCTTCCTCCGTCCGTTGCAAAGCCTCTTCCTGGGTCTAAAATGAGGAATCTGGCTTCCTCCAATCACAGCGTTGAATCAGACACTGATTCCCCTGGGGGGAAGCCGTGATTGGAGGATGACCTATCCATCATTTCTGGCGTCAGAAATGGCTTGCCATGACTGGAGGAAGCTGGAGCTGCTGTGAAGATTAAAAGGTAAGTTTTGTTTCTCAACAGGAGTGAAATGTAAATGTTGATGAATTAAAATGCCCCTGTTTTTAATCAAATTTTTAAAAACCGGGCATTTTAGCATCAAAATTGACATTCACTTTAAAATTGTGTATACATAGCAAATAAAATGTAAAATGCATGCGTGCAAAGCATAAACAAAGTTCTCTCTACATAGGACTTGATGTTTAGTGAATCTAGTGATAAACCATGTCAGAATGAGGGGGGTTATTCTAAGATGTCTTATTCCAGGGGTGAAGTAAATCTGATAATAGTGAAGCTAGCATTAGTGAAAACCCAGATCCTGCCTCACAGACCTGCTACATTATAACGTTATGGTTTAATAAAGCTAGCCATATATGCATGTATATATACTGCAGACTTGATTAATTTATATCCGCTTTATTTTTAGCTTAAAGGGACACTGAACCCAATTTTTTTCTTTTGTGATTCAGATAGAGCATGCAATTTTAAGCAACTTTCTAATTTACTCCTATTATCAAATTTTCTTCATTCTCTTTGTATGTTTATTTGAAAAGCAAAAATGTAAGTTTAGACGCCGGCCCATTTTTGGTGAACAACCTGGGTTGTCCTTGCTGATTGGACAGCACCAATAAACAAGTGCTGTCCATGGTACTGAACCAACAATTTGTTGGCACCTTAGCATAGATGCCTTCTTTTTCAAATAAAGATAATAGAAGTAAATTAGAAAGTTGCTTATAATTGCATGCTCTATCTGAATCATGAAAGAAAAAATTGGGTTAAGTGTCCCTTTAACATATAGAAGCTAGGTAAGGATTTGTGTTTATATAAGTCGAATTATCGAAAACGTTTTTGTTTTGTTTCCTATGATTTCTCGTACCCTGATATACTCTATAATAATGTGAGTTTACAAAAGTTGTATAGAGATCACATTAAACCGCTGAAGTGGAAGAAGAGTGAAACCGCTATAAATACCCGGGAAATGCAGGGGCTATAATTATGCTTTGTATTCTAGAAGCAGACCTATTTGTATATTGAGGTCATTTTTTTACTGAACAGTGCAGGTGTATTGCTGGATTTATTGCTGTCGTCCCTCGGTCATTATTGTCATTAAAATTTGTTTTATCTAATGTTGTTAAAGGGCCATAGAGAAAATGCTCTCTTTATGTTTGAATATTGCACTGTTACTTGCATATAACATGTGTTGACCCCTGGAAAGGGAATAACACACACATTTAAAGTTAGCCACAGAGTAGCAGTGGACTATTAGGAGCTAGCTGAATACATCTGGAGAGCCATTATTGGACAAATAATTGCAGCAAACCAGATGTGTTTTAAAAATGTTTAGATTTGGCTGATTTAATGTCTTGTAATTACAAAGTGTTTACTGACTCTTTTAAGCTTTTGTTTTGAGATAAAGAAATCTTTGGAAAGGAGATGCTTTTTTTCAGTTGTACTTACATGTACCAAATGAGGTGGAGGATTGTGGAGTTTGTTTCTATTAAGAGGATGCAGAACAATTTCTCAACTTTTTTTCCACTTGAGTAAACATCAAAATTAAACTTTATGGTTCAGATAAAGCATGCAATTTTAATATATGTTAACATTTACTTCTGCTGTAACAAATCCCCAAATCTGGAACTCCAAAATCCAAACTTATTCTGTAATCCAAACTTACCGATTACAGTACTGTACTATCTTTCGGACGTTACTATGTATGTAAAAGTATTAAACGTAATATAGATCTTCCTTTAGTTACATGTATAAGCTTTATTATGACAAGTAAATAGTGCCTAAATTACGTAAGATGATGCTGTTTAACCCTTTGAGTGCTAAGCACTTTCCCACCTGGGTGCTAATATTTTCTAAGGTTTTTTTAATTTTTTTTTAATTTTTTTTTAATTTTTTTTTAATTTTTGAAAAACCTGTTTTTATCTTTTTTATTTTTTTTATTTTTTTACAAACCCCCAAGACTTACACTGTTGGAAAGGTTAGGCGATTACCTTTCCAACAGTGGGTCTTGGGGGTCTATAGCGCTGCTTAGATGCCTGAGATACAGGCTTCTAAGCAGCATGCCCCCTCCTCCTATACTTAACATTGTTAAGTATAAATAAAGTTGCATGGTGACGTCATCACGTTATTGCGCGTGACATCACCGCGCATCACGTGAAGCCCCGGCGATGCCTGTCACTCTACAGGCAACGATTGCCGGGATAGGAGCGGTTAGGAGCCCCCAGATCTCCCTCAAGGTTGGAGAGTGCTCATGACGGCTCTGAGCCGTCATTAGCACCAGAGTGAGAAACTCTGTGACGGCTCAGAGCCGTCATTAGCACTCAAAGGGTTAAACTTGCTTCTACCTCTGCAAACATTCCAAAATCTATCCAATATGCTTGGGACCAGAAAAGGTTTGGATTTTGGAATAAAGGATTTTCTACCTGTACTACCAAATTTACTTTGTTTCATATGCAAGCGCAATAGTACAACAATAAGATGCTCTAACAAATTACACAATTTTGCACTTTTATGTCTTTTTAAAGGGACGGTAAACACCTTGTTTTTTTTTTTTTTTTTTTTTACATTTTCAAAAGCTTTATTAAGCAAAACTCAGTACAAAGAGAATGCAAATTAAACAATAGAAACAAACTTTAAACAATCCTCAAATGTAAAGTACAAGATTATTCATTATACAAAACTAGCACGAGATTTTGACATAGGATCAATTGCCATCATATAGGTTACTCTCATACATACACCTGGGTCAGAGAGAGATATCTCAAGAAATAGGGTGCTATCCCTTAAGTTGTTCTCCAAAATGAAGTCTAGTTTCATAAAATTAGTTGGGGGATATCACAGGAATCTTTAGCAATGTATGTTTCTAATGTCTCAATCTACCGTTAGGTACTAATGTAGGATCAAGTGGTCCCTAACAAATTTAATAGGTAAAAGACATCAAATTAGAATTTATAGCAAGATTTAGACGAAAACAAGCATTAAGATATAGAGGAGAGAAAAACGGGAAAGAAAGGAAGAGGAAAAAAAAGTCAAATAGGAAGAGGGGGGGAGAGGGGAAAGGAGACCTTAGAGGGATAATGGATCAGCCAGAGGAACAGAAGGGAAATAATGAGTATTTGTGCATCTAAGGAGGTTTGAGGAACCACCTACTCCAGATCGTCCAGTACTTGTCGATACGATCAGTCGTGTTGTAGAAACCTCTCTCCATAGACGCTAGATAGTCTAAAAGTTGAGTGGTCTGAGGTAGAGTTGGAGCTTCAAGTTTTTTTTCCATGACCTGGCAATGCACACCTTGGTTGCAATAAGGATTGCAGCTCCAAGGATTTGTTGGGGTTTCTGTAGTTCCCGAAGACCAATATGCAAAAGGGCTAAAGCTGGGGATTTAGGAAGTGCGATACCCAAATCAGAAAGCAGCAAGAAAGTCTCTCTCCACAGAGGAGCAATTTTTGGGCAAGACCACCAAATATGTAGATCTCTGTACCCTGTTGGCCACACCTTGATATTTTTAATATAAAATGATTAGTAATGCATAGTAAAACAACTTTGCAAAATAAACTAATTTATTTAGCCTTTTCATAATTTAACTCTGAAAATTATGTTTCTCCAACATAGGTGTGTCCGGTCCACGGCGTCATCCTTACTTGTGGGATATTCTCCTCCCCAACAGGAAATGGCAAAGAGCCCAGCAAAGCTGGTCACATGATCCCTCCTAGGCTCCGCCTTCCCCAGTCATTCTCTTTGCCGTTGTACAGGCAACATCTCCACGGAGATGGCTTAGAGTTTTTTGGTGTTTAAATGTAGTTTTTATTCTTCAATCAAGAGTTTGTTATTTTAAAATAGTGCTGGTATGTACTATTTACTCTGAAACAGAAAAGAGATGAAGATTTCTGTTTGTAAGAGGAAAATGATTTTAGCAACCGTTACTAAAATCGATGGCTGTTTCCACACAGGACTGTTGAGAGGAATTAACTTCAGTTGGGGGAAACAGTGAGCAGACTTTTGCTGCTTGAGGTATGACACATTTCTAACAAGACTTGGTAATGCTGGAAGCTGTCATTTTCCCTATGGGATCCGGTAAGCCATTTTTATTAAATAAGAATAAAGGGCTTCACAAGGGCTTTAAAGACTGGTAGACTTTTTTTGGGCTAAAACGATTGATTTATAAGCATTTTTAATAGTTTATAGCTTTGAGGAGTTATTTTATTCTTGGGAATTATGTTGAATAACCGGCAGGCACTGTATTGGACACCTTTTTCTCTGGGGGCCTTCTCTAATCATAGGCAGAGCCTCATTTTCGCGCCACTAATGCGCAGTTGTTTTTGGGAAGCAAGGCATGCAGATGCATGTGTGAGGAGCTCAGATACATAGAAAAAGCTTACTGAAGGCGTCATTTGGTATCGTATTCCCCTCTGGGCTTGGTTGGGTCTCAGCAAAGCAGATACCAGGGACTGTATAGGGGTTAAATATATAAACGGCTCCGGTTCCGTTATTTTAAGAGTTAAAGCTTTCAAATTTGGTGTGCAATACTTTTAAGGCTTTAAGACACTGTGGTGAAATTTTGGTGAATTTTGAACAATTCCTTCATACTTTTTCACATATTCAGTAATAAAGTGTGTTCAGTTTAAAATTTAAAGTGACAGTAACGATTTTATTTTAAAACGTTTTTTGTACTTTGTTATCAAGTTTATGCCTGTTTAACATGTCTGAACTATCAGATAGACTATGTTCTGTATGTGAGGAAGCCAAGGTTCCTTCTCATTTAAATAGATGTGATGTATGTGACAAAAAATTTAGAGAAAATGATGCCCAAGATGATTCCTCAAGTGAGGGGAGTAAGCATGGTACTGCATCATCCCCTCCTTTGTCTACGCCAGTCTTGCCCACACAGGAGGCCCCTAGTACATCTAGTGTGCCAATACTCCTTACTATGCAACAATTAACGGCTGTAATGAATAATTCTATCAAAAACATTTTAGCCAAAATGCCCACTTATCAGCGTAAGCGCGACTGCTCTGTTTTAGAAAATACTGAAGAGCATGAGGACGCTGATGATAATGGTTCTGACATGCCCCTACACCAGTCTGAGGGGGCCAGGGAGGTTTTGTCTGAGGGAGAAATTTCAGATTCAGGGAAAATTTCTCAACAAGCTGAACCTGATGTGATTACATTCAAATTTAAATTGGAACATCTCCGCGCTCTGCTTAAGGAGGTGTTATCTACTCTGGATGATTGTGACAATTTGGTCATTCCAGAGAAATTATGTAAGATGGACAAGTTCCTAGAGGTCCCGGGGCCCCCCGAAGCTTTTCCTATACCCAAGCGGGTGGCGGACATTGTAAACAAAGAATGGGAAAGGCCCGGCATACCTTTTGTCCCTCCCCCTATATTTAAGAAATTGTTTCCTATGGTCGACCCCAGAAAGGACTTATGGCAGACAGTCCCCAAGGTCGAGGGGGCGGTTTCTACTCTAAACAAACGCACTACTATCCCTATAGAAGATAGTTGTGCTTTCAAAGATCCTATGGATAAAAAATTAGAGGGTTTGCTTAAAAAGATGTTTGTTCATCAAGGTTACCTTCTACAACCAATTTCATGCATTGTTCCTGTCACTACAGCAGCGTGTTTCTGGTTCGATGAACTAGAAAAGTCGCTCAATAAAGATTCTTCTTATGAGGAGATTTTGGACAGAATTCATGCTCTTAAATTGGCTAACTCTTTTACTTTAGACGCCACTTTGCAATTGGCTAGATTAGCGGCGAAAAATTCGGGGTTTGCTATTGTGGCGCGCAGAGCGCTTTGGCTAAAATCTTGGTCAGCGGATGCGTCTTCCAAGAACAAATTGCTTAACATACCTTTCAAGGGGAAAACGCTGTTTGGCCCTGACTTGAAAGAGATTATTTCAGATATCACTGGGGGTAAGGGCCACGCCCTTCCTCAGGATAGGTCTTTTAAGGCTAAAAATAAACCAAATTTTCGTCCCTTTCGCAGAAACGGACCAGCCCCAAGTTCTACATCCTCTAAGCAAGAGGGTAATACTTCTCAAACCAAGCCAGCCTGGAGGCCAATGCAAGGCTGGACCAAAGGTAAGCAGGCCAAGAAACCTGCCACTGCTACCAAGACAGCATGAGATGTTGGCCCCCGATCCGGGACCGGATCTGGTGGGGGGCAGACTTTCTCTCTTCGCTCAGGCTTGGGCAAGAGATGTTCTGGATCCTTGGGCGCTAGAAATAACCTTGGGAGACTATCTTCTGGAATTCAAGGAGCTACCCCCAAGGGGGAGGTTCCACAGGTCTCAATTGTCTTCAGACCACATAAAGAGACAGGCATTCTTACATTGTGTAGAAGACCTGTTAAAAATGGGAGTGATTCATCCTGTTCCATTAGGAGAACAAGGGATGGGATTCTACTCCAATCTGTTCATAGTTCCCAAAAAAGAGGGAACATTCAGACCAATCTTAGATCTCAAGATCCTAAACAAATTTCTCAAGGTTCTGTCGTTCAAAATGGAAACCATTCAGACAATTCTTCCTACCATCCAGGAAGGTCAATTCATGACCACGGTGGATTTAAAGGATGCGTATCTACATATTCCTATCCACAAGGAACATCATCGGTTCCTAAGGTTCGCCTTTCTGGACAAGCATTACCAGTTTGTGGCACTTCCATTCGGATTAGCCACTGCTCCAAGAATTTTCACAAAGGTACTAGGGTCCCTTCTAGCGGTGCTACGACAAAACAAGGGGCATTGCAGTAGTACCTTACTTGGACGACATACTGATTCAAGCGTCGTCCCTACCACAAGCGAAGGCTCATACGGACATTGTCCTGGCCTTTCTCAGATCTCACGGGTGGAAAGTGAACGTAGAAAAAAGTTCTCTATCTCCGTCAACAAGAGTTCCCTTCTTGGGAACAATAATAGACTCCTTAGAAATGAGGATTTTTCTGACAGAGGCCAGAAAATCAAAACTTCTAAGCTCTTGTCAAGTACTTCATTCTGTTCTGCTTCCTTCCATAGCGCAGTGCATGGAAGTAATAGGTTTGATGGTCGCGGCAATGGACATAGTTCCTTTTGCGCGAATTCATCTGAGACCATTACAACTGTGCATGCTCAGTCAGTGGAATGGGGATTATACAGACTTGTCTCCGACGATACAAGTAGATCAGAGGACCAGAGATTCACTCCGTTGGTGGCTGACCCTGGACAACCTGTCACAAGGGATGAGCTTCCGCAGACCAGAGTGGGTCATTGTCACGACCGACGCCAGTCTGGTGGGCTGGGGCGCGGTCTGGGAACCCCTGAAGGCTCAGGGTCTTTGGTCTCGGGAAGAATCTCTTCTCCCGATAAATATTCTGGAACTGAGAGCGATATTCAATGCTCTCAAGGCTTGGCCTCAGCTAGCAAAGGCCAAATTCATACGGTTTCAATCAGACAACATGACGACTGTTGCGTATATCAACCATCAGGGGGGAACAAGGAGTTCCCTGGCGATGGAAGAAGTGACCAAAATCATTCAATGGGCGGAGACTCACTCCTGCCACTTGTCGGCAATCCACATCCCAGGAGTGGAAAATTGGGAAGCGGGTTTTCTGAGTCGTCAGACATTTCATCCGGGGGAGTGGGAACTCCATCCGGAAATCTTTGCCCAAATAACTCAATTGTGGGGCATTCCAGACATGGATCTGATGGCCTCTCGTCAGAACTTCAAGGTTCCTTGCTACGGGTCCAGATCCAGGGATCCCAAGGCGAGTCTAGTAGATGCACTAGTAGCACCTTGGACCTTCAACCTAGCTTATGTATTCCCACCGTTTCCTCTCATCCCCAGGCTGGTAGCCAGGATCAATCAGGAGAGGGCATCGGTGATCTTGATAGCTCCTGCGTGGCCACGCAGGACTTGGTATGCAGACCTGGTGAATATGTCATCGGCTCCACCATGGAAGCTACCTTTGAGACAGGACCTTCTTGTTCAAGGTCCGTTCGAACATCCGAATCTGGCCTCACTCCAACTGACTGCTTGGAGATTGAACGCTTGATTTTATCAAAGCGAGGGTTCTCAGATTCTGTCATTGATACTCTTGTTCAGGCCAGAAAGCCTGTAACTAGAAAAATCTACCATAAAATATGGAAAAAATATATCTGTTGGTGTGAATCTAAAGGATTCCCATGGAACAAGATAAAAATTCCTAAGATTCTATCCTTTCTTCAAGAAGGTTTGGAGAAAGGATTATCTGCAAGTTCTTTGAAGGGACAGATTTCTGCTTTATCTGTTTTACTTCACAAAAAGCTGGCGGCTGTGCCAGATGTTCAAGCTTTTGTTCAGGCTCTGGTTAGAATCAAGCCTGTTTACAGACCTTTGACTCCTCCTTGAAGTCTCAATTTAGTTCTTTTAGTTCTTCAGGGGGTTCCGTTTGAACCCCTACATTCCGTTGATATCAAGTTATTATCTTGGAAAGTTTTGTTTTTGGTTGCAATTTCTTCTGCTAGAAGAGTTTCAGAGTTATCTGCTCTGCAGTGTTCTCCTCCTTATCTGGTGTTCCATGCAGATAAGGTGGTTTTGCGTACTAAACCTGGTTTCCTTCCGAAAGTTGTTTCCAACAAAAACATTAACCAGGAGATAGTCGTGCCTTCTTTGTGTCCGAATCCAGTTTCAAAGAAGGAACGTTTGTTGCACAATTTGGATGTAGTTCGTGCTCTAAAATTCTATTTAGATGCTACAAAGGATTTCAGACAAACATCTTCCTTGTTTGTTGTTTATTCTGGTAAAAGGAGAGGTCAAAAAGCAACTTCTACCTCTCTCTCTTTTTGGCTTAAAAGCATCATCAGATTGGCTTATGAGACTGCCGGACGGCAGCCTCCTGAAAGAATCACAGCTCATTCAACTAGGGCCGTGGCTTCCACATGGGCCTTCAAGAACGAGGCTTCTGTTGATCAGATATGTAAGGCAGCGACTTGGTCTTCACTGCACACTTTTACTAAATTTTACAAATTTGATACTTTTGCTTCTTCTGAGGCTATTTTTGGGAGAAAGGTTTTGCAAGCCGTGGTGTCTTCCATCTAGGTGACCTGATTTGCTCCCTCCCATCATCCGTGTCCTAAAGCTTTGGTATTGGTTCCCATAAGTAAGGATGACGCCGTGGACCGGACACACCTATGTTGGAGAAAACAGAATTTATGTTTACCTGATAAATTACTTTCTCCAACGGTGTGTCCACGGCCCGCCCTGGTTTTTTTAATCAGGTCTGATGATTTATTTTCTTTAACTACAGTCACCACTGTATCATATGATTTCTCCTATGCAAATATTCCTCCTTTACGTCGGTCGAATGACTGGGGAAGGCGGAGCCTAGGAGGGATCATGTGACCAGCTTTGCTGGGACAATTTGCCATTTCCTGTTGGGGAGGAGAATATCCCACAAGTAAGGATGACGCCGTGGACCGGACACACCGTTGGAGAAAGTAATTTATCAGGTAAACATAAATTCTGTTTTTCAAAACAAGTGCACTTAAAGTGAATGTAAAGTTAACCCTACTGCCTCACGGTGTGGTATAGACTGAGGCAAAGTTTAATTAATGACATTTCTCCAACATTGGTGTGTCCGGTCCACGGCGTCACCCATAACTTGTGGGAATATTCTCTTCCCCAACAGGAAATGGCAAAGAGCACAGCAAAAGCTATCCATATAGTCCCTCCTAGGCTCCGCCCACCCCAGTCATTCTCTTTGCCGCTGAACAAGCAGCATCTCCACGGAGATGGTGAAGAGTATGTGATGTTTAGTTGTAGTTTTTTATTCTACTATCAAGAGTTTGTTATTTTAAAATAGTGCTGGTATGTACTATTTACTCTGAAACAGAAAAAGATGAAGAATTCTGTTTGTGAGAGGAATATGATTTTAGCAGCAGTAACTAAAATCGTTTGCTGTTTCCACATAGGACTGTTGAGATGAGATAACTTCAGTTGGGGGAAACAGTTGGCAGACTTTTCTGCTTAAGGGATGACTAGCCATATTTCTCCAACATTGGTGTGTCCGGTCCACGGCGTCATCCTTACTTGTGGGAATATCTCTTCCCCAACAGGAAATGGCAAAGAGTCCCAGCAAAGCTGGCCATATAGTCCCTCCTAGGCTCCGCCCACCCCAGTCATTCTCTTTGCCGTTGCACAGGCAACATCTCCACGGAGATGGTTAAGAGTATGTGGTGTTTAGTTGTAGTTTTTTATTCTACTATCAAGAGTTTGTTATTTTAAAATAGTGCTGGTATGTACTATTTACTCTGAAACAGAAAAAGATGAAGAATTCTGTTTGTGAGAGGAAGATGATTTTAGCAGACAGTAACTAAAATCGATTGCTGTTTCCACATAGGACTGTTGAGATGAAGTAACTTCAGTTGGGGGAAACAGTTAGCAGACTTTTCTGCTTAAGGTATGACTAGCCATATTTCTAACAAGACTGTGTAATGCTGGAAGGCTGTCATTTCCCCTCATGGGGACCGGTAAACCATTTTCTTAGTCTCAAGCAGAATAAAGGGCTTAATATGGGCTATAAAACTGGTAGACACTTTTATGGGCAAAATCGATTGCTTTATTTGGGCATTTTATACATGTTTATGCTGGTATTTCACATTTATAAACTTGGGGAACGTTTTTTAACGTCAGGCACTATGTTAGACACCTTTTCCAGTCAGGAAGGGCCTTCCCAGTTGTAGGCTGAGCCTCATTTTCACGCCATTACTGCGCAGTTGTTTTTGAGAGCAAGACATGCAGATGCATGTGTGAGGATCTGAAGATAGTTGGAAAAGTTCCTAGAAGGCGTCATTTGGTATCGTATTCCCCTCTGGGCTTGGTAAAGTCGCAGCAAAGGCTGTAGCTGGGACTGTAGAGAGGTTAAAACTGTAACCGGCTCCGGTTTCGTTATTTTAAGGGTTAAAGCTCTGACAATTGGTGTGCAATACCTTTAATGCTTTAAGACACTGTGGTGAAATTTTGGTAAATTTTGAACAATTCCTTCATATTTTTTCACATATTCAGTAATAAAGTGTGCTCTGTTTAAAATTTAAAGAGACAGTAACGGTTTTGTTTTAAAACGTTTTTTGTGCTTTACTGACAAGTTTAAGCCTGTTTAACATGTCTGTGCCTTCAGATAAGCTATGTTCTATATGTATGAAAGTCAATGTGTCTCCCCCTTCCAAATTATGTGATAATTGTGCCATAGCGTCCAAACAAAGTAAGGACAGTACTGTCACAGATAATGAAGTTGCCCAAGATGATTCATCAGATGAAGGGAGTAGACATGGTTCTACATAATCTCCTTCTGTGTCTACACCAGTTTTGCCCACGCAGGAGGCCCCTAGTACTTCTAGCGCGCCAATGCTTATTACCATGCAACAATTGACGGCTGTAATGGATAACTCCATAGCAAATATTTTATCCAAAATGCCTGCATATCAGAGAAAGCGCGATTGCTCTGTTTTAAACACTGAAGAGCAGGAGGGCGCTGATGATAATTGTTCTGTCATACCCTCACACCAATCTGAAGGGGCCATGAGGGAGGTTTTGTCAGATGGGGAAATTTCAGATTCAGGAAAAATTTCTCAACAGGCTGAACCTGATGTTGTAACATTTAAATTTAAATTAGAACATCTCCGCTCACTGCTTAAGGAGGTGTTATCTACTCTGGATGATTGTGACAACCTGGTCATTCCAGAAAAATTATGCAAGATGGACAAGTTCCTAGAGGTTCCGGTGCACCCCGACGCTTTTCCTATACCCAAGCGGGTGGCTGACATAGTGAATAAGGAGTGGGAGAAGCCCGGCATACCTTTTGTTCCCCCTCCTATATTTAAGAAATTATTTCCTGTGGTCGACCCCAGAATGGACTTATGGCAGACAGTCCCTAAGGTCGAGGGGGCAGTTTCTACTCTAAACAAGCGCACTACTATTCCTATCGAGGATAATTGTGCTTTCAAAGATCCTATGCTTAAAAAGATTTTTGTACAGCAAGGTTACCTTCTTCAACCCATTTCGTGCATTGTTCCTGTCACTACAGCAGCGTGGTTCTGGTTCGAGGAACTAGAAAAGTCGCTCAGTAGAGAGACTCCATATGAGGAGGTTATGGAAAGAGTTCACGCACTTAAGTTGGCTAACGCTTTTATTTTAGATGCCGCTTTGCAATTAGCTAGATTAGCGGCGAAAAATTCAGGGTTTGTAATTGTGGCGCGCAGAGCGCTTTGGCTTAAGTCTTGGTCAGCGGATGTATCATCCAAGACAAAATTGCTTAATATCCCCTTCAAGGGTAAAACTCTCTTTGGGCCAGAATTGAAAGAGATTATCTCAGACATCACTGGGGGAAAGGGCCAGGCCCTCCCACAAGATAGGCCTTTCAAAGCCAAGAATAAGTCTAATTTTCGTTCCTTTCGTAATTTCAGGAACGGACCGGCCTCCAATTCTGCATCCTCTAAGCAAGAGGGTAATGCGTCACAGACCAAACCAGCCTGGAAACCGATGCAAGGCTGGAACAAGGGTAAGCAGGCCAAGAAGCCTGCCGCTGCTAACAAAACAGCATGAAGGAGTAGCCCCCGATCCGGGACCGGATCTAGTGGGGGGCAGACTCTCTCTCTTTGCTCAGGCTTGGGCAAGAGATGTTCAGGATCCCTGGACGCTAGAAATAGTTTCTCAGGGTTATCTTCTGGAATTCAAGGAACTACCCCCAAGGGGAAGGTTCCACATGTCTCACTTATCCTCAAACCAAATAAAGAGACAGGCGTTCTTACATTGTGTAGAAGACCTGTTACAGATGGGAGTGATACACCCAGTTCCAATGACGGAACAAGGAATGGGATTTTGCTCAAATCTGTTCTTAGTTCCCAAAAAAGAGGGAACCTTCAGACCAATTCTGGATTTAAAGATCCTAAACAAATTTCTCAGGGTGCCATCGTTCAAAATGGAAACCATTCGAACGATTCTACCTACTATCCAGGAAGGTCAATTTATGACTACCGTGGATCTAAAGGATGCGTACCTACATATTCCTATCCACAAAGAACATCATCAGTTCCTAAGGTTCGCCTTTCTGGACAAACCTTACCAGTTTGTGGCCCTCCCATTCGGGTTAGCCACTGCTCCAAGGATTTTCACAAAGGTACTCGGGTCCCTTCTAGCGGTTCTAAGACCGAGGGGCATTGCAGTAGTACCATACTTGGACGACATTCTAATACAAGCGTCGTCCCTTTCAAAAGCAAAGGCTCATACAGACATCGTTCTGGCCTTTCTCAGATCTCACGGATGGAAGGTGAACATAGAAAAAAGTTCTCTGTCTCCGTCGACAAGAGTTCCCTTCTTGGGAACAATAATAGATTCCTTAGAAATTAGGATTTTTCTGACAGATGTCAGAAAGTCAAAACTTCTAAGCGCTTGTCAAGTTCTTCATTCTGTTCCACGTCCTTCCATAGCTCAGTGCATGGAAGTAGTAGGGTTGATGGTTGCAGCAATGGACATAGTTCCTTTTGCGCAAATTCATCTAAGACCATTACAACTGTGCATGCTGAAACAGTGGAATGGGGACTATACAGACTTGTCTCCAGTGATTCAGGTAGATCAGAAGACCAGAGATTCACTCCGTTGGTGGCTAACCCTGGACCACCTATCCCAGAGAATGAGCTTCCGCAGACCAGAGTGGGTCATCGTCACGACCGACGCCAGTCTAGTGGGCTGGGGCACGGTATGGGAATCCTTGAAAGCTCAGGGACTGTGGTCTCGGGAAGAGTCTCTTCTCCCGATAAACATTCTGGAACTAAGAGCGATATTCAATGCTCTCAGGGCTTGGTCTCAACTAGCAAAGGCCAGATTCATAAGATTACAATCAGACAACATGACGACTGTTGCGTATATCAATCATCAGGGGGGAACAAGGAGTTCCCTGGCGATGAAAGAAGTGACCAAAATAATACAATTGGCGGAGAATCACTCCTGCCACCTATCTGCGATCCACATTCCAGGTGTGGAAAACTGGGAAGCGGATTATCTGAGTCGTCAGACATTCCATCCGGGGGAGTGGGAACTCCACCCGGAGATCTTTGCCCAGTTGACGCAACTATGGGGCATTCCAGATATGGATCTGATGGCGTCTCGTCAGAACTTCAAGGTTCCTTGCTACGGGTCCAGATCCAGGGATCCCAAGGCGACTCTAGTGGATGCACTAGTAGCGCCTTGGACCTTCAACCTAGCTTATGTGTTTCCACCGTTTCCTCTCATCCCCAGGCTGGTAGCCAGGATCAAACAGGAGAGGGCCTCGGTGATCTTGATAGCTCCTGCGTGGCCACGCAGGACTTGGTATGCAGACCTGGTGAATATGTCATCGGTTCCACCATGGAAGCTACCTTTGAGACAGGACCTTCTTGTTCAGGGTCCATTCGAACATCCAAATCTGGTCTCCCTCCAGCTGACGGCTTGGAGATTGAACGCTTGATTCTATCAAAGCGTGGGTTTTCAGATTCTGTGATAGATACTCTGGTTCAAGCCAGAAAACCGGTAACTAGAAAGATTTACCATAAAATATGGAAAAGATATATCTGCTGGTGTGAATCCAAGGGATTCCCATGGAATAGGATAACAATTCCTAAGATTCTTTCCTTTCTACAAGAAGGTTTGGATAAAGGATTATCTGCGAGTTCTCTAAAGGGACAGATTTCTGCTTTATCTGTCTTACTACACAAACGACTGGCAGTTGTACCAGATGTTCAAGCATTTGTTCAGGCTTTGGTTAGGATCAAGCCTGTTTACAGACCTTTGACTCCTCCCTGGAGTTTAAATCTAGTTCTTTCAGTTCTTCAAGGGGTTCCGTTTGAACCTTTACATTCCATAGATATTAAGTTGTTATCTTGGAAAGTTTTGATTTTGGTTGCTATTTCTTCTGCTAGACGAGTTTCTGAATTATCTGCTCTACAGTGTACTCCGCCCTATCTGGTGTTCCATTCAGATAAGGTTGTTTTGCGTACTAAGCCTGGTTTTCTACCAAAGGTTGTTTCCAACAAAAATATTAATCAGGAGATAGTTGTACCTTCTTTGTGTCCGAATCCAGTTTCAAAGAAGGAACGTTTGCTACACAATTTAGATGTAGTCCGTGCTCTAAAATTCTACTTAGAAGCTACAAAAGAGTTCAGACAAACTTCTTCTCTGTTCGTCGTCTATTCTGGTAAAAGGAGAGGTCAAAATGCAACTTCTACCTCTCTTTCCTTTTGGCTTAAAAGCATCATCCGATTGGCTTATGAGACTTTCGGACGGCAGCCTCCTGAAAGAATCACAGCTCACTCCACTAGGGCTGTAGCTTCCACATGGGCCTTCAAGAACGAGGCTTCTGTTGATCAGATATGTAAGGCAGCGACTTGGTCTTCACTGCACACTTTTGCCAAATTTTTACAAATTTGATACTTTTGCTTCTTCGGAGGCTATTTTTGGGAGAGAGGTTTTGCAAGCCGTGGTGCCTTCCGTTTAGGTAACCTGATTTGCTCCCTCCCTTCATCCGTGTCCTAAAGCTTTGGTATTGGTTCCCACAAGTAAGCATGACGCCGTGGACCGGACACACCAATGTTGGAGAAAACAGAATTTATTCTTACCTGATAAATTACTTTCTCCAACGGTGTGTTCGGTCCACGGCCCGCCCTGGTTTTTTAATCAGGTCTGATGAATTATTTTCTTTAACTACAGTCACCACGGCACCCTATGGTTTCTCCTATTTTTTCCTCCTGTCCGTCGGTCGAATGACTGGGGCGGGCGGAGCCTAGGAGGGACTATATGGCCAGCTTTGCTGGGACTCTTTGCCATTTCCTGTTGGGGAAGAGATATTCCCACAAGTAAGGATGACGCCGTGGACCGGACACACCGTTGGAGAAAGTAATTTATCAAGTAAGCATAAATTCTGTTTTCTAACAAGACTGAGTAATGCTGGAAGGCTGTAATTTTCCCCATCATGGGGACCGGTAAGCCATTTTCTTAGTCTCAAACAGAATAAAGGGCTTAATATGGGCTATAAAACTGGTAGACACTTTTATGGGCTAGATCGATTGCTTTATTTGGGCATTTTATATAGCTTGAAGTTGAAATTCACACTTTTATAACTTTGGGGAAGGGCCTTCTATGTAGTAGGCAGAGCCTCATTTTCGCGCCATTACTGCGCAGTTACTTTTGAGAGCAGGACATGCAGCTGCATGTGTGTGGGTCTGGAAGTGGTTGAAAAGGTTCCTAGAAGGCTTCATTTGGTATCGTATACCCCCCTGGGTTTGGTAAAGTCGCAGCAAAGGCTGTAGCTGTGACTGTAGAGGGGTTAAAACTGTAAACGGCTCCGGTTTCGTCATTTTTAGGGTTAAAGGTCTGAAATTTGGATGCAATGCTTTGAATGCTTTAAGACACTGTGGTGAAAATTTGGTTAAAATTGAACAATTCCTTCATAGTTTTTCACATATTCAGTAAAAAAGTGTGCCCTGTTTAAAATTTAAAGAGACAGTAACGGTTTTGTTTTAAAACGGTTTTTGTATTTTATTGACAAGTTTAAGCCTGTTTAACATGTCTGTGCCTTCAGATAAACTATGTTCTGTATGTATGGAAGCCAATGTGTCTCCCCCTTCAAAATTGTGTGATAATTGTGCCATAGCGTCCAAACAAAGTAAGGACAGTACTGCCACAGATAGTAAAGTTGCCCAAGATGATTCATCAGATGAAGGGAGTAGACATAGTTCTACATCATCTCCTTCTGTGTCTACACCAGTTTTGCCCACGCAAGAGGCCCCTAGTACTTCTAGCGCGCCAATGCTTGTTACTATGCAACAATTGACGGCAGTAATGGATAACTCCATAGCAAATATTTTATCCAAAATGCCTGCTTTTCATGGAAAGCGCGATTGCTCTGTTTTAAACACTGTAGAGCAGGAGGGCGCTGATGATGATTGCTCTGTCATACCCTCACACCAATCTGATGGCGTCTCGTCAGAACTTCAAGGTTCCTTGCTACGGGTCTAGATCCAGGGATCCCAAGGATGCATTAGTAGCGCCTTGGGCCTTCAACCTAGCTTATGTGTTTCCACCGTTTCCTCTCATTCCCAGGCTGGTAGCCAGGATCAAACAGGAGAGGGCCTCGGTGATCTTGATAGCTCCTGCGTGGCCACGCAGGACTTGGTATGCAGACCTGGTGAATATGTCATCGGCTCCACCATGGAAGCTACCTTTGAGACAGGATCTTCTAGTACAGGGTCCATTCGAACATCCA
Source organism: Bombina bombina (assembly GCF_027579735.1). Taxonomy (NCBI): domain Eukaryota; kingdom Metazoa; phylum Chordata; class Amphibia; order Anura; family Bombinatoridae; genus Bombina; species Bombina bombina. The sequence goes on along the minus strand of NC_069499.1, from coordinate 972,701,709 downwards.
AATCTAGTTTCCCTCCAGCTGACGACTTGGAAATTGAACGCTTGATTTTATCTAAGCGTGGGTTTTTCGGATTCTGTGATAGATACTCTGGTACAAGCCAGAAAACCTGTAACTAGAAAAATTTACCATAAAATATGGAAAAGATATATCTGTTGGTGTGAATCCAAGGGATTCTCATGGAGTAAGATCAAAATTCCTAGGATCCTTTCTTTTCTTCAAGAATGTTTGGATAAGGGATTATCAGCGAGTTCTCTAAAGGGACAGATTTCTGCTTTATCTGTCTTGTTATACAAACGACTGGCAGCTGTGCCAGATGTTCAAGCTTTTGTTCAGGCTTTGGTCAGGATCAAGCCTGTTTACAGACCTTTGACTCCTCCCTGGAGTCTGAATTTAGTTCTTTCAGTTCTTCAAGGGGTTCCGTTTGAACCTCTACATTCCATAGATATCAAGATGTTATCTTGGAAAGTTCTGTTTTTGGTTGCTATTTCTTCTGCTAGAAGAGTTTCTGAGTTATCTGCTCTGCAGTGTAATCCGCCCTATCTGGTGTTCCATTCAGATAAGGTTGTTTTGCGTACTAAACCTGGTTTCCTTCCAAAGGTTGTTTCCAACAATAATATTAACCAGGAAATAGTTGTGCCTTCTTTGTGTCAGAATAGAGTTTCAAAGAAGGAACGTTTGCTACACAATTTAGATGTAGTTCGTGCTTTATAGTTCTATTTAGAAGCAACAAAGGATTTCAGACAAACGTCTTCTCTGTTTGTCGTTTATTCTGGCAAGAGGAGAGGTCAAAAAGCTACTGCTACCTCTTTCCTTTTGGCTGAAAAGCATCATCCGATTGGCTTATGAGACTTCCGGACGGCAGCCTCCCGAACGCTTCACAGCTCACTCTACTAGGGCTTTGGCTTCCACATGGGCCTTCAAGAATGAGGCTTCTGTTGATCAGATATGTAAGGCAGCGACTTGGTCTTCCCTGCACACTTTTGCCAAATTCTACAAATTTGATACTTTTGCTTCTTCGGAGGCTATTTTTGGGAGAAAGGTTTTGCAAGCCGTGGTGCCTTCCGTTTAGGTAACCGGATTGGCTCCCTCCCTTCATCCGTGTCCTAAAGCTTTGGTATTGGTTCCCACAAGTTATGGATGACGCCGTGGACCGGACACACCAATGTTGGAGAAAACAGAATTTATGCTTACCTGATAAATTACTTTCTCCAACGGTGTGTCCGGTCCACGGCCCGCCCTGGTTTTTTAATCAGGTTTGATGAATTTCTTTCTTTAACTACAGTCACCACGGCACCCTATGGTTTCTCCTGTTTTTCTCCTGTCCGTCGGTCGAATGACTGGGGTGGGCGGAGCCTAGGAGGGACTATATGGACAGCTTTTGCTGTGCTCTTTGCCATTTCCTGTTGGGGAAGAGAATATTCCCACAAGTTATGGATGACGCCGTGGACCGGACACACCGTTGGAGAAAGTAATTTATCAGATAAGCATAAATTCTGTTTTTTTATATTTATTTATTTTCTGAAATGTTTACCTTTTTACTGTTCCGCTGATAAGCGCAGCTCTCCCGTCCACCATATTGTCTAATTGATTGACAGATGACGATTCTTAAAACAACTAATCCTTTCCCTCCGGACTGTGACACTTATGGAAAGGGACTGAATGCCCTGAGGGGGGGGGGGGGGGCGAGACAAGGATTAGTTGTTTTAAGAATCGTCATTTTAATATTAACATAATGACCATGACTAACCTTGTCTGCAGACTAATGTCCTGATTGGCTCCTACAAATAAGGTGGATGGTGTTTGGCTATTGAAAAACATTTGCAGCAAACAAGATTTTTTTGTTGTATATTTTTTTAGTCTTAGCAAGACTACTGAATGTCTTGTGGATACAAGGTGTTTACTGTCCCTTTATCCCTTTAAGCTTTAGGATTGAGCAGTTTTTCAACGTTTAATCTTTGTTAGACACGAAAACTAGTAATGCTGCAAATGTTATGTGTTTATCTTTTTAGCAGCATATTCATTAGCAAAGCAGCCTATCTGAAGCTGAGCGAGCGCTCCTGTTGAAATATGGAGTGGTTGCAGAGTGTGATTGGCATGCTTTATTGACCAATCATAGAGGGTATAAGCCCCAAATATGCCCTCTTGCATTATCAGACCAGAACAAAAGCTTTTAAACTTTAATTAGTGATCTGACATGAAAAAGTATTTCAGTGTGTCACTTTCACAGATCTAGCTTTTATTGATTTGATTGTATTTGTAGCAGAAAATCTATTGCATTTTACAAAAAAACGAACACAGCAGTGTCTGAGCTTTGCAGCATCTGTTGCTCTACAGCACTTGCTGAGAACAAGAAAACAAATTAAAATCCAATTATTTTATTACCGATCAAAGCTTAGAAGAAAATGTATTCATTAGAGTTTTTACGTATCTGGAAGGCACAATTTATTTTAATATTAACAAATTTCTTAGCCAAAGAGCTTGGTTGGTCTAGAAAAGCACATGACCGTGCTGTATCTTGTGTTGTATACTCACTACATCACATACTGTGCCAAGCTAAACCACTATACATGTTACCATCCTATTAATTCAGATGGTGTGCTGTTTTCTAGACCTAGTCCATTTTATTGGGGGAGGGGTGTTACACATTACAAATATATGTGCTTTACTTTACAAATAAGCTCTTTGCAACATAATGTGTTCCTTTGTGCTTAATGTCTATTTCTTTTGCAAGATGTACCAAGTCCACGGATTCATCCTAACTTGTTGGATATTGTCCTTCCTGACAGGAAGTAGCAAAGAGAGCACCACAGCAGAGCTGTCTATATAGCTCCCCCCTTAACTCCACCCCCCAGTCATTCTCTTTGCTGGCCCTAAGCAGGAAGGGTAAAGAGAAGAGGTGTTAAACTGTTAGTTTTATTTTATCTTCAATCAAGTGTTTATTTTTGAATGGTACCGGTGTTGTACTATTTACTCTCGGGCAGGACATAGATGAAGATTTCTGCCTGGAGGATGATGATCTTAGCATTTGTAACTAAGGTCCATTGCTATACAGCAATGAGGTATGTTCAGCCCTTTTTTTCTGCAGAGACTTGGATAACTACAGAAAGGCTGAAAGTATCCCCATTAGGGGAAGGGGAAGCAGTAATCCTAGTGTTAGAAGGATATTACTAGCTTGCATATAGGGCTAATTTTATGGGCACTCAGTTTGTATGTTCTATTAGGAACAAATGTTTGTGTGTCTGGGAGTACTGTGTTTATTTTATTTGGGACTTCTGTTTGGAGGGTTCACTTGGCTTATTTGTTTTTTTTTTATAACCCACATGGCTCAAGGATTGTTTTGTAACTTTCTATGTAGGCCCCAGCAACATCGGGTAGAGAGGGGCAGGGCCTATTTTCGCGCCTCAGTTGCGCATTTATTTTGCATAGGCAAGCAGCAAGCCACAACAGAAGGGTCCTGGAGCACTTCTAAGGGCCTAATCGAAGCTTCATTTCCACAATTTTGATCCTTGAGGACAGATAGGCGCCACAGCAGAGCTGTGGCAGGGTACTGACAAGGGCTTTACCGGGTTTTTAAAGGGACAGTCTAGGCCAAAATAAACTTTCATGATTCAGATAGAGCATGTCATTTTAAACAATTTTCCAATTTACTTTTATCACCAATTTTGCTTTGTTCTCTTGGTATTCTTAGTTGAAAGCTTAACCTAGGAGGTTCATATGCTAATTTCTTAGACCTTGAAGCCCACCTCTTTCAGATTGCATTTTAACAGTTTTTCACCACTAGAGGGTGTTAGTTCACATATTTCATATAGATAACACTGTGCTCGTGCACATGAAGTTATCTGGGAGCAGGACCTGATTGGCTAGACTGCAAGTCTGTCAAAAGAACTGAAAAAAGGGGCAGTTTGCAGAGGCTTAGATACAAGATAATCACAGAGTTTAAACGTATATTATTATAACTGTGTTGGTTATGCAAAACTGGGAAATGGGTAATAAAGGGATTATCTATCTTTTTAAACAGTAAAAATTCTGGTGTAGACTGTCCCTTTAACTCTTTTTAATTCGGTTTTCTCATTTAATGGTTAATTGCCTTAATATTTGTGGTGCAATCTTACTAAAGCTTGATAGGTATATTGTAAAAATTTCAGACATTTTGAAGTTATTTTAAGCAGTTTTGCAGTTTGTGTATGCCTTTTTTCTCTTAAAGGCACGGTACCGTTTTTGCAAATTGTGTTTTTTTCATTAAATAAACAGTTTTCCAAGCTTGCTTGCCTCATTACTAGCCTGTTAAACATGTCTGACATTGAGGAAACTCACTGTTCAATTTGTTTAGAAGCCATTGTGGAACCCCCTCTTAGAATGTTTCCCACTTGTATTGATATGTCTATAAATTGCAAACAGCATATTTTGACTTATAAAGGTTTGGCATTAGATGATTCTCAGACAGAAGGTAATCAGGTTTTGCCATCTAGTTCTCCCCAAGTGTCACAACCAGTAACGCCCGCACAAGCGACGCCAAGTACTTCTAGTGCGTCTAATTCTTTCACCTTGCAAGATATGGCCTCAGTTATGAATACTACCCTCACAGAGGTTTTATCTAAGCTGCCTGGGTTGCAAGGGAAGCGCAGTAGCTCTGGGTTAAGATCAAATGCTGAGCCTTCTGACGCTTTAGTAGCTGTATCCAGTATTCCCTCACAATGTTCTGAAGTAGGGATGAGGGATTTGCTATCTGAGGGAGAGATTTCTGATTCTGGAAAGATGTTCCCTCAGACTGATTCAGATATGACTGCATTTAAATTTAAGCTAGAGCACCTCCGTTTATTGCTCAGGGAGGTTTTAGTGATTCTGGATGATTGTGACCCTATTGTAGTTCCTGAGAAATTGTGTAAAATGGACAAATATTTAGAGGTTCCTTTTTACACTGATGGTTTTTCCGGTTCCTAAGAGGATTTCGGACATTGTTACTAAGGAGTGGGATAGACCAGGTATTCCGTTCGCTCCCCCTCCTGTTTTTAAGAAAATGTTTCCCATATGACACCATAAAGGACTCATGGCAGACGGTCCCTAAGGTGGAGGGAGCTATTTCTACTCTGGCTAAGCATACAACTATACCTATTGAAGACAGTTGTGCTTTCATTGATCCTATGGATAAAAAATTAGAGGGTCTCCTAAAGAAAATTTTTGTTCATCAAGGTTTTCTTCTTCAACCTATAGATGATGTTCTGGACAGAATTAAGGCTCTTAAGTTAGCTAATTCTTTCATTACAGACGCCGCTTTTCATCTTGCTAAATTAGCGGCAAAGAATTCAGGTTTTGCCATTTTAGCGCGTAGAGCGATATGGCTTAAGTCCTGGTTGGCCGATGTGTCATCTAAATCTTGGCTTTTGACCATCCCTTTCAAAGGTAAGACCCTATTCGGGCCTGCACTGAAAGAGATCATTTCAGACATCACTGGAGGAAAGGGTCATGCCCTCCCTCAAGATAAGTCAAATATGACAAGGACCAAACAAAATCATTTTCGTTCCTTTCAAAACTTCAAGGGTGGTCCCACTTCCTCTTCCCCGGCTGCAAAGCAAGAGGGGAACTTTGCTCAAGCCAAGCCAACCTGGAGACCTAACCAGGCTTGGAACAAGGGTAAACAGGCCAAAAAGCCTGCTGCTGCCACTAAGACAGCATGAAGGGGTAGCCACCGATCCATGACCGGATCTAGTAGGGGGCAGACTCTCTCTCTTTGCTCAGGCCTGGGCAAGAGACGTTCAGGATTCCTGGGCCGTAGAAATTGTAACCCAGGGGTATCTCCTAGATTTCAAAGATTCTCCTCCAAGGGGTAGATTCCATCTTTCTCAATTGTCTGTAAACCAGACAAAAAGAGAGGCATTCTTATGCTGTGTAGAAGACCTTTTACCATGGGAGTGATCTGCCCAGTTCCAAAAGCAGAACAGGGGCAAGGTTTCTACTCCAATCTGTTTGTGGTTCCCAAAAAAGAGGGAACCTTCAGACCAATTTTAGATCTCAAGATCCTAAACCAATTCCTAAGAGTTCCATCCTTCAAGATGGAGACCATTCAGACTATTTTACCAATGATCCAGGAGGGTCAATTTATGACTACCGTGGATCTAAAGGATGCGTATATACACATTCCTATCCACAAAGATCATCACCAGTTCCTCAGGTTTGCCTTTCTGGACAGGCATTACCAGTTTGTGGCTCTTCCCTTCGGGTTGGCCACGGCGCCAAGAATCTTCACAAAGGTGCTAGGATCCCTTCTGGCGGTCCTAAGGCTGCGGGGCATAGCAGTGGCGCTTTATCTAGACGACATCTTATTTCAAGCGTCGACTTTCCAACTTGCCAAGTCTCACACGGACTTAGTGTTGGCATTTCTAAGATCTCATGGGTGGAAGGTGAACGTGAAAAAGAGTTCCCTTATTCCTCTCACAAGAGTTCCATTCCTGGGAAGCTTCATTCCATTCCTCGGCCGTCAGTGGTTCAGTGTATGGAGGTAATCGGACTTATGGTAGCGTCAATGGACATAGTTCCGTTTGCTCGCTTGCATCTCAGACCACTGCAACTATGCATGCTCAAACAGTGGAATGGGGATTATGCAGATTTATCTCCTCAGATAAATCTGGATCAAGAGACCAGAGATTCTCTTCTTTGGTGGTTGTCACAGGATCACCTGTCCAGGGGAATGTGTTTCCGCAGGCCAGCGTGGGTTATTGTGATGACGGACGCCAGCCTCCTGGGCTGGGGTGCAGTCTGGAATTCCCTGAAAGCACAGGGTTTGCGGACTCAGGAGAAGGCCCTCCTACCGATAAATATTCTGGAATTAAGAGCGATATTCAATGCTCTTCAGGCGTGGCCTCAGCTGGCTTCGACCGGATTTATCAATTTTCAGTCGGACATCACGACTGTAGCTTATATCAATCATTGGGGGAACAAGGAGTTCCTTGGCGATGATAAAGTTTCCAGGATAATCCGATGGTTAGAGACTCACTCTTGCCATCTTTCAGCGATCTATATCCCAGGGGTAGAGAACTGGGAGGCAGATTTTCTAAGTCGTCAGACTTTTCATCCGGGGAAGTGGGAGCTCCATCCGGAGGTGTTTGCTCAACTGGTTCAGCTATGGGGCACACCAGAATTGGATCTGATGGCGTCTCGTCAGAACGCCAAACTTCCTTGTTACGGATCCAGGTCCAGGGACCCTCAGGCAGTACCCTGGTTGTTCAACTTGGCTTATGTGTTTCCACCATTCCCTCTCCTTCCGCGTCTGACTGCAAGAATCAAACAGGAGAGAGCCTCAGTGATTTTGATAGCACCTGCGTGTGGCCCCGCAGGACTTGGTATGCAGACCTGGTGGACATGTCATCTTCCACCATGGACTCTGCCACTGCGACGTGACCTTCTAATTCAGGCTCCGTTCAAGCATCCAAATCTAATTTCTCTGCAACTGACTGCTTGGAGATTGAACGCTTGATTTTATCAAAGCGTTGTTTCTCTGAGTCGGTCATAGATACCTTGATTCAGGCTCGAAAGCCTGTCACCAGGAAAATCTATCAGAAGATATGGCGTAAATATCTTTTTTGGTGCGAATCCAAAGGCTACTCATGGAGTAAGATCAGGATTCCTAGGATTTTGTCCGTTCTTCAAGGATTGGAAAAAGGATTGTCAGCTAGTTCCCTAAAGGGACAGATATCTGCTTTGTCTATCCTATTGCACAAGCGTCTGGCTGATGTCCCCGACGTTCAGGCTTTTTGTCAGGCTTTAGTTAGAATCAAGCCTGTGTTTAAACATGTTGCTCCGCCATGGAGTCTAAATTTAGTTCTTAAAGTTCTTCAGGGGGTTCCGTTTGAAGCCATGCATTCCATAGATATTAAGCTTTTATCTTTGAAAGTTCTGTTTCTAGTTGCTATCTCTTCAGCTCGTAGAGTTTCTGAACTATCTGCATTACAATGCGACTCGCCTTATCTTGTTTTCCATGCTGATAAGGGGGTTTTGCGTACCAAACCTGGGTTCCTCCCTAAGGTTGTTTCTAACAGGAATATTAATCAGGAAGTTGTTCCTTCTCTGTGTCCTAATCCTTCTTCTTAGAAGGAACGTCTGTTGCACAACTTGGACGTGGTTTGTGCCTTGAAGTTTTATTTGCAGGCAACCAAAGATTTTCCTCAATATTCTTCTTTGTTTGTTGTCTATGCTGGAAAGCGTAGAGGTCAAAAGGCTACGGCTACCTCTCTTTCCTTTTGGCTGAAGAGCATCATCCGTTTGGCTTATGAGACTGCTGGACAGCAGCCTCCTGAAAGAATTACAGCTCACTCCACTAGAGCGGTGGCTTCCACATGGGCTTTTAAAAATGATGCTTCTGTTGAACAGATTTGTAAGGCTGCGACTTGGTCTTCGCTTCATACCTTTTCCAAATTTTCCAAATTTGATACTTTTGCTTCTTCGGAGGCTATTTTTGTTAGAAAGGTTTTGCAAGCAGTGGTGCCTTCCGTTTAGGTTCCTGTCTTGTCCCTCCCTTCATCCGTGTCCTGAAGCTTTGGTATTGGTATCCCACAAGTTAGGATGAATCCGTGGACTCGGTACATCTTACAAAAGAAAACAAAATTTATGCTTACCTGATAAATTTCTTTCTTTTGCGATGTACCGAGTCCACGGCCCGCCCTGTCTATTCAAGACAGATAGTATTTTTTTTATGTAAACTTCAGTCACCTCTGCACCTTAGAGTTTCTCCTTTTCTTCCTTGGCCTTCGGTCGAATGACTGGGTTAAGGGGGAGCTATATAGACAGCTCTGCTGTAGTGCTCTCTTTGCTACTTCCTGTCAGGAAGGACAATATCCCACAAGTTAGGATGAATCCGTGGACTCAGTACATCGCAAAAGAAAGACATTTATCAGGTAAGCATACATTTTGTTTTCTTTCATGCAATTTGCAAGAGTGCATGAGCTAGTGACGTATGGGATATACAATCCTACCAGGAGGGGCAAAGTTTCCCAAAATTTAAAATTCCTATAAATACACTCCTCACCACACCCACAATTCAGTTTTACAAACTTTGCCTCCTATGGAGGTGGTAAAGTAAGTTTGTGCTTGATTTCTTTCTATGATAAGTGCTTCTAAGCATTCTGAAGCCCAATTCCTCTGAGTACATTGTTTGTCAGAGGCATTTGAAGAGAGTATCGCCTATTGATTTTATGGTTTCCCTCATGGGGAATCTTTTCAAGGGTTCTCTGTTATCGTTCGTAGGGATTTATCTCCTACCTCCCTTTTCAGATTGACGATATACTCTTATATACCATTACCTCTGCTGATAGTTTTCAGTACTGGTTTGGCTATCTGCTATATGTGGATGGGTGTCTTTTCGGTAAGTATGTATCATTATTTAAGATGCTCTCGGCTATGGTTTGCCGCTTTATGTATTATTATAAAGTTTTAAATATATGTATTTTACTTATTTTTGCCATGAGTCATGAGTCAGGTCTATGTATATTTCCCTTTGCAGTCCAGCAGTTTTTTTCAATTTGACTTGTTTTTTTCTTTGGAAAACTTTAAGGCAAATTAGGCTTGTGAGGGCGCAAAATGCTGTTATTTATTGCGTCATTATTGCCGTGAGACTTTTTTCGGCCGTGAATATACATCTGTCATGACACAAGGTCGTCATTTTCTGCGTCTTAGTTGACGCTAGGTTGTTTGGCATGAAATTTTGTTTGTTATGACGTGAGTTGCGTCATTTCCGGATGTTTGTTTGACTCAACTTCTTTTTACTTGGCGCAAAAATTATTTTTTTTTATTTTACCTCACTTCCTATATGCTCCTTGCCTTCTTTATGCTGAGACGGCTATGCTATTTGCTTTTTTCGCCAATTTTAGCATTTGCATTTTTTCCCATTCCTGAAACTGCTATATGTGGAAATAACATATTTCTGTTTAATGTTATTTTTTCTTTATTACGTTTTACAAGATGTCTCAATCTGATCAGGTTTCAATCTGATCAGAAGCTGCTGTAGGAACCATGCTGCCTGAACACAGTTCTACCAAAACTTAGTGTATCTGTTGTAAGCTAGTGGAGATTAGTTCTTCAGCTGTAGTATGTAACGGTTGTCATAAGCTTTTGCATGTAGAAAAGGTTTCTATTAGTGCTAATACAGTGTCTGTTGTTCCTTCAACATCTAAAGTACATGATATCCCTGTTGATATGAGAAATTATATTGCTGAGGCGATACAGAAGGCTGTGGCTGCTATACCGCCTTCAAATAAACGTAAAAGGTCTTTTAAAACTTTTCATAATACTGATGAAATTTGTAATGACCGGCAACATACTGATATATCCTCCTCTGATGAGGATCTCCCTGACTTAGAAGCTCATACTTCAGACATTGAGACTGATAAATCATCTTATCTTTTTAAGATTGAGTATATTCGTTCTTTGTTAAAAGAAGTGTTAATAACTTTGGATATTAAGGAGTCTGATCCTCTTGATGATAATAAATCCAGTAAACGTTTAAATTCGGTCTATAAACCTCCTGAGTTTTTTCCTGTTCCTGTTGCTAATTCTGATGTGATTGCTAAGGAATGGTCTAAGCCTGGTACTTATTTTATTCCTTCTTCAAGGTTTAGAAAGTTGTATCCTTTGCCAGTGGCTAAATTAGAGTTTTGGGAAAAATTCCCTAAGGATGATGGGGCTAATTCTACTCTTGCTAAACGTACTACTATTCCTATGGAAGATAGTACCTCTATTAAAGAACCTTTTATCTAGGAAGATTATCTAAGGAAAGCTTATTTGCATTCTGGCTATATGCTCAGACCTGCCATTTCTATGGCGGATGTTGCGGCTGCATCAACATTTTTTTTGGCTAGCTTAGCACAACGGGAAAAAGACTGATTTGCATAGCATTGTTCGTTTGCTTCAACATGCTAATCATTTTATCTGTGATGCTATATTTGATATCATCAAGATTAATGTTAAATCTATGTCTTTGGCTATTTTAGCTGAAAGAGCTTTATGGCTCAAGTCATGGAATGCTGACATTGTATCTAAATCTAGGTTACTATATCATTCCAGAGTAATAATTTGTTTGGTTCCCAGTTGGATTCTATTATTTCCACTATTACTGGGGCGGAAGGGAGTTTTTTTTGCCTCAAGATAAAGTTTAAAGGTAAATCTAAAGCTTCTAATCGGTTTTGTTCCTTTCGTCAGAATAGAGAACAGAAAACCACTCCTTCCCCTAAAGACTCTGCCTCCAATTGGAAGGCATCCTCGAGTTGGAATAAATCCAAGCCTTATATGAAACCAAAGCCAGCCCCCAAGACTGCATGAAGGTGCGGCCCTCAATCCAGTTCTGCTGGTGGGGGCAGATTGAAATTATTTCAAGACATTTGGGCAGGTTCCATTCAGAATAATTTGATTCAGAATATTGTCTCTCAGGGATATCGAGGTTTCAGAATAAGACCTCCTGTGAGATTTTTTTTCTTTCTCACGCTCCAACAAATCGTGTGAAAGCTCAGGCCTTTCTGAAGTGTGTTTCAGATCTAGAGCTTTCGGGAGTAATTGTACCAGTTCCAATTCTGGAACAGGCTCTGGGTTTTTATTCAAATCTATTCATTGTCCCGAAGAAGGAAGTTATGTATCTGAAGTTTTTGAATCAATTTGTAAGGGTCCCAACTTTCAAGATGGTGACTATAAGGACTATTCTGCCTTTTTGTTCAGCAAGGTCATTATATGCCCTCAATAGACTTACAGGATGCTTATCTTCACATTCCGATTCATCTAGACCACTATCGATTTCTGAGATTCTCTTTTCTAGACAAGCATTACCAATTTGTTGCTCTTCTATTTAGCCTAGCAACAGCTCCAAGAATCTTTTCGAAGGTTCTCGGTGCCTTTCTATCTTTAATCAGAAAGCAGGGTATTCAAGTGTTTCCTTTTTTAGACGATATTTTGGTACTAGCTCAGTCTTTACATTTAGCAGAATCTCACACAAATCAGCCAGTGTTGTTTCTTCAAAGACATGGTTGGAGGATTAATTTACCAAAGAGTTTGATTCCTCAGACAAGGGTCACCCTTTTAGGTTTCCAGATAGATTCAGTATCCATGACTCTGTCTTTAACAGACACAAGATGAATGAAATTGGTTTCTGCCTGTCGAAACCTTCAGTCTCGATCATTCCCTTCAGTGGCTATGTGCATAGAAGTGTTAGGTCTCATGACTGCAACATCAGATGCAATCCCCTTTGCTTGTTTTCATATGAGACCTCTGCAGCTTTGCATACTGAATCAATGGTGCAAGGATTATACTCGGATATCACTGTTGATATACTTAAATCCCAACATTCAACTCTCTCTGTCCTGGTGGTTTCACCATCATCGGATTCTTCAAGGGGCCTCTTTTGTTCGTCTTTTACTGAACTGTGATTTCAACAGATGCAAGTCTCACAGGTTGGGGAGCTGTCTGGGGGTCTCTGACAGCACAAGGAGTTTGGAGTCCTTAAGAGGCGAGGTTACCAATCAATATTTTGGAACTCCGTGCTATTTTCAGGGCTCTTCAGACTTGGCCTCTGTTAAAGAGATAATCATGCATTCGTTTTCAGACAGACAATATCACAACTGTGGCATATGTCAATCATCAAGGGGTGACTCACAGTCCTTTAGCGTTGGGGGAGTAGTCTCTCCACCCAGATGTATTTTGTCAGATTGTACAGATGTGGGGTCACCTTGAAATAGATCTGATGGCTTCCCATCTAAACAAGAAGCTTCCCAGGTACCTTTCCAGCTCCAGGGATCATCAGGCGGAGATGGTGGATGCGTTAGCAGTTCCTTGGTTTTACCAACCTGCTTACATTTTTCCGCCTCTAGTTCTTCTTCCAAGGGTGATTTCCAAGATCATATTGGAACAATCGCATGTGTTTCTGATAGCACCAGCATGGCTTCACAGGTTTTGCTATGCGGATCTTGTCCAGATGTCCAGTTGCCAAACTTGGCCACTTCCCTTAAGACCAGGCCTTCTGTCTCAAGGGCCGTTTTTTTCCATCAGAATCTCAAATCACTAAATTTGAAGGTATGGAAATTGAACGCTTAGTGCTTAGTCATAGAGGTTTCTCTGACTCAGTGATTAATACTATGCTACAGGCTTGTAAGTCTGTTTCAAGAAAGATTTATTATCGAGTTTGGAAAACCTATATTTCTCTTGTTAAGTGTATCCAGTCCACGGATCATCCATTACTTGTGGGATATTCTCCTTCCCAACAGGAAGTTGCAAGAGGATCACCCACAGCATAGCTGCTATATAGCTCCTCCCCTCACTGCCATACCCAGTCATTCTCTTGCAACTCTCAACAAAGATGGACGTAGTAAGAGGAGAGTGGTGTATTATAGTTAGTTTTTTAACTTCAATCAAAAGTTTGTTATTTTTAAATGGTACCGGAGTGTACTGTTTCATCTCAGGCAGCATTAGAAGAAGAATCTGCCTTTGATTTCTATGATCTTAGCAGAAGTAACTAAGATCCACTGCCGTTCTCACATATTCTGAGGAGTGAGGTAACTTCAGAGGGGGAATGGCGTGCAGGTTTTCCTGCAATAAGGTATGTGCAGTTAATATATTTCTAGGGATGGAATTTGCTAGAAAAATGCTGCTGATACCGGATTAATGTAAGTTAAGCCTTAAATGCAGTGATAGCGACTGGTATCAGGCTTATTAACAGAGATACATACTCTTATAAAAGTGTAATATAAAACGTTTGCTGGCATGTTAATCGTTTTTATATATGTTTGGTGACAAAACTTATTGGGGCCTAGTTTTTTTCCACATGGCTGGCTTGATTTTTGCCTAGAAACAGTTTCCTGAAGCTTTCCACTGTTGCAATATGAGTGGGAAGGGCCTATTTTAGTGCTTTTCTGTGCAGATAAAAATACTGACAGAGACATTCAGCTTCCCTCTGCATGATACAGGACATCTATGAAGGGCTCAAATGGCTTCAAAGTCGTGTTTGAGGAGGGTAACAATCACAGTAGACTGTGGCAGTTGTTGTGACTGTGTTTAAAAAACGTTTTTGTCATTTATTATTCTGTTTTTGTTATTAAGGGGTTAATCATCCATTTGCAAGTGGGTGCAATGCTCTGCTGACTTGTTACATACACTGTAAAAATTTTGTTAGTGTAACTGCCTTTTTTCACTGTTATTTAAAATTTTGTCAAAATTTGTTTCTCTAAGGCACAGTAACGTTTTTTATATTGCTTGTTAACTTGCTTTAAAGTGTTTTCCAAGCTTGCTAGTCTGTACAAACATGTCTGAAACAGAGGATACTTGTTCATTATGTTTAAAAGCCATGGTGGAGCCCCATAGGAGAATGTGTACTAAATGTATTGATTTCACCTTAAACAGTAAAGATCAGTCTTTATCTATAAAAGAATTGTCACCAGAGGGGTCTGTCGAGGGGGAAGTTATGCCGACTAACTCTCCCCACGTGTCGGACCCTTCGCCTCCTGCTCAAGGGACGCACACTAATATGGCGCCAAGTACATCAGGGACGCCCATAGCGATTACTTTGCAGGACATGGCTGCAATCATGAATAATACCCTGTCAGAGGTATTATCCAGATTGCCTGAATTGAGAGGCAAGCGCGATAGCTCTGGGGTTAGAAGAGATACAGAGTGCGTAGATGCTGTAAGAGCCATGTCTGATACTGCGTCACAATATGCAGAACCTGAGGACGGAGAGCTTCAGTCTGTGGGTGACGTCTCTGAATCGGGGAGACCTGATTCAGAGATTTTAAATTTAAGCTTGAGAACCTCTGTGTATTGCTTGGGGAGGTATTAGCTGCTCTGAATGACTGTGACACAATTGCAGTGCCAGAGAAATTGTGTAGGCTGGATAAATACTATGCAGTGCCGGTGAGTACTGATGTTTTTCCAATACCTAAAAGGCTTACAGAAATTATTAGTAAGGAGTGGGATAGGCCCGGTGTGCCCTTTTCCCCACCTCCTATATTTAGAAAAATGTTTCCAATAGATGCCACTACACGGGACTTATGGCAGAATGTCCCTATGGTGGAGGGCGCAGTTTCTACTTTAGCAAAGCGTACCACTATCCCGGTTGAGGACAGTTGTGCTTTTTCAAATCCAATGGATAAAAAATTAGAGGGTTACCTTAAGAAAATGTTTATTCAACAAGGTTTTATTTTACAGCCCCTTGCATGCATTGCGCCTGTCACTGCTGCGGCGGCATTCTGGTTTGAGGCCCTGGAAGAGGCCATCCATACAGCTCCATTGACTGAAATTGTTGACAAGCTTAGAACTCTTAAGCTAGCTAACTCATTTGTTTCTGATGCCATTGTTCATTTGACTAAACTAACGGCTAAGAATTCCGGATTCGCCATCCAGGCGCATAGGGCGCTATGGCTCCAATCCTGGTCAGCTGATGTGACTTCAAAGTCTAAATTACTCAACATTCCTTTCAAGGGGCAGACCTTATTCGGGCCTGGTTTGAAAGAAATTATTGCTGACATTACTGGAGGTAAGGGTCATACCCTTCCTCAGGACAGGGCCAAATCAAAGGCCAAACAGTCTAATTTTCGTGCCTTTCGAAATTTCAAGGCAGGTGCAGCATCAACTTCCTCTGTTTCAAAACAAGAGGGAACTTTTGCTCAATCCAAGCAGGCCTGGAAACCTAAACAGTCCTGGAACAAGGACAAGCAGGCCAGAAAGCCTGCTGCTGCCTCTAAGACAGCATGAAGGAGCGGCCCCCTATCCGACAACGGCTCTAGTAGGGGGCAGACTCTCTCTCTTCGCCCAGGCGTGGGCAAGAGATGTTCAGGATCCCTGGGCGTTGAAGATCATATCTCAGGGATATCTTCTGGACTTCAAAGCTTCTCCTCCACAAGGGAGATTTCACCTTTCAAGATTATCTGCAAACCAGATAAAGAAAGAGGCATTCCTATGCTGCGTACAAGATCTCCTTGTAATGGGAGTGATCCATCCAGTTCCGCGGACGGAACAAGGACAGGGGTTTTATTCAAATCTGTTTGTGGTTCCCAAAAAAGAGGGAACCTTCAGACCAATTTTGGATTTAAAGATCCTAAACAAATTCCTCAGAGTTCCGTCATTCAAGATTGAAACTATTCGAACCATTTTACCCATGATCCAAGAGGGTCAGTACATGACCACAGTGGACTTAAAGGATGCCTACCTTCACATTCCGATTCACAAGAATCATCATCAGTTCCTGAGGTTTGCCTTTCTAGACAGGCATTACCAATTTGTAGCTCTTCCATTCGGGTTGGCTACAGCCCCAAGAATTTTTGCAAAGGTTCCGGGCTCACTTCTGGTGGTCCTAAGACCGCGAGGCATATCGGTGGCTCCTTACCTGGACGACATCCTGATACAGGCGTCAAGCTTTCAAATTGCCAAATCTCATACAGAGATAGTTCTGGCATTCCTGAGGTCGCATGGGTGGAAAGTGAACGAAGAAAAGAGTTCTCTATCTCCTCTCACAAGGGTTTCCTTCCTAGGGACTCTAATAGATTCTGTAGAAATGAAAATTTACCTGACGGAGTCCAGGTTATCAAAACTTATAAATGCTTGCCGTGTTCTTCACTCCATTCCGCGCCCCACGGTGGCTCAGTGCATGAAAGTAATCGGCTTAATTGTAGCGGCGATGGACATAGTGCCATTCGCGCGCCTGCATCTCAGACCGCTGCAATTATGCATGCTCAGTCAGTGGAATGGGGATTACACAGCTTTGTCCCCTCTACTAATTCTGGATCAGGAAACCAGAGATTCTCTTCTCTGGTGGTTATCTCGGGCCCATATGTCCAAGGGTATGACCTTTTGCAGACCAGATTGGACAATTGTAACAGATGCCAGCTTTCTAGGTTGGGGTGCAGTCTGGAACTCCCTGAAGGCTCAGGGTTCATGGACTCAGGAGGAGAAACTCCTCCCAATAAATATTCTGGAGTTAAGATCAATATTCAATGCTCTTCTGGCTTGGCCTCAGCTAGCAACACTGAGGTTCATCAGATTTCAGTCGGACAACATCACGACTGTGGCTTACATCAACCATCAAGGGGGAACCAGGAGTTCCCTAGCGATGTCAGAAGTCTCCAAGATAATTCGCTGGGCAGAGACTCACTCTTGCCACCTGTCAGCGATCCATATCCCAGGTGTAGAGAACTGGGAGGCGGATTTTCTAAGTCGTCAGACTTTTCATCCGGGGGAATGGGAACTCCATCCGGAGGTGTTTGCTTAATTGGTTCTCCGTTGGGGCAAACCAGAATTGGATCTCATGGCGTCTCGCCAGAACGCCAAGTTTCCTTGTTACGGATCCAGGTCCAGGGATCCAGAAGCGGCACTGATAGATGCTCTAGCAGCGCCTTGGTTCTTCAACCTGGCTTATGTGTTTCCACCGTTTCCTCTGCTCCCTCGTCTGATTGCCAAAATCAAACAGGAAAGAGCATCGGTGATATTGATAGCGACTGCGTGGCCACGCAGGACCTGGTATGCAGACCTAGTGGACATGTCATCCTTTCCACCATGGACTCTGCCTCTGAGACAAGACCTTCTAATACAAGGTCCTTTCAATCATCCGAATCTACTTTCTCTGAAACTGACTGCATGGAGATTGAACGCTTGATCCTATCAAAGCGTGGCTTCTCCGAGTCAGTAATTGATACCTTAATACAGGCACGAAAGCCTGTCACCAGGAAAATTTACCGCAAGATATGGCGTAAATATCTTCATTGGTGTGAATCCAAGAATTACTCATGGAGTAGGGTTAGGATTCCTAGGATATTGTCCTTCCTCCAAGAGGGTTTGGACAAAGGATTATCAGCTAGTTCTTTAAAGGGACAGATTTCTGCTCTGTCTATTCTTTTACACAAGCGTCTGGCAGAAGTTCCAGACGTTCAGGCATTTTGTCAGGCTTTAGTTAGAATTAAGCCTGTGTTTAAACCTGTTGCTCCTCCATGGAGCTTAAACTTGGTTCTTAAAGTTCTTCAGGGGGTTCCGTTTGAACCCCTTCATTCTATTGATATCAAACTTCTTTCATGGAAAGTTCTTTTTCTGATGGCTATTTCCTCGGCTCGAATAGTCTCGGAGTTATCTGCCTTACATTGTGATTCTCCTTATCTGATCTTTCATTCAGATAAAGTTGTTCTGCGTACAAAACCTGGGTTTTTACCTAAGGTGGTTTCTAACAAGAATATCAATCAAGAGATTGTTGTTCCATCATTATGTCCTAATCCTTCTTCAAAGAAGGAACGTCTTTTGCATAATCTAGATGTAGTCCGTGCCTTGAAGTTTTACTTACAGGCTACTAAAGATTTTCGCCAAACATCTAACCTGTTTGTTGTTTACTCTGGACAGAGGAGAGGTCAGAAGGCCTCGTCAACCTCTCTTTCTTTTTGGTTTATCTTATGAGACTGCTGGACAGCAACCTCCTGAAAGGATTACAGCTCATTCTACTAGAGCTGTGGCTTCCATCTGGGCCTTTAAAAATGAGGCCTCTGTTGAACAGATTGCAAGGCTGCAACTTGGTATTTCCTTCATACTTTTTCCAAATTTTCCAAATTTGATACTTTTGCTTCTTCTGAGGCTGTTTTTGGGAGAAAGGTTCTACAGGCAGTGGTTCCTTCCGTTTAAGTTCCTGCCTTGTCCCTCCCATCATCCGTGTACTTTAGCTTTGGTATTGGTATCCCACAAGTAATGGATGATCCGTGGACTGGATACACTTAACAAGAGAAAACATCATTTATGCTTACCTGATAAATTTATTTCTCTTGTAGTGTATCCAGTCCACGGCCCGCCCTGTCCTTTTCAGGCAGGTCTAAATTTTAATTGAACTACAGTGGCCACTGCACCCTATGGTTTCTCCTTTTCTCGGCTTGTTTCGGTCGAATGACTGGATATGGCAGTGAGGGGATGAGCTATATAGCAGCTCTGCTGTGGGTGATCTTCTTGCAACTTCCTGTTGGGAAGGAGAATATCCCATAAGTAATGGATGATCCGTGGACTGGATACACTACAAGAGAAATACATTTATCAGGTAAGCATAAATTATGTTTTCATGGTGGTTTTTCTCACAAATTCTCTTGGCATTCTCCTAGAATTTTACAGTTTCTTCAGGATGGTTTGGATAAAGGTTTGTCTGCAAGTTCATTGAAGGGACACATCTCTGCTCTTTCTGTTTTTTTTCATAGAAAGATTGCTAAACTTCCTGATATTCACTGTTTAGTTTTTTCAGGCTTTGGTTCGTATCAAGCCTGTTAAATCAATCTCTCCTCCTTGGAGTCTTAATTTGGTTTTGAAGGCTTTGCAGGCTCCTCCTTTTGAACCTATGCATTCTTTGGATATTAAACTACTTTCTTGGAAAGTGTTGTTCCTTTTGGCTATCTCTTTAGCTAGAAGAGTTTCTGAATTGTCTGCTCTCTCTTGTGAGTCTCCTTTTCTGATTTTCCATCAGGATAAAGCTGTTTTGCGGTCTTTGTTTAAATTTCTTCCTAAGGTTGTGAATTCTAACAACATTAGTAGGGAAATTGTTGTTCCTTCCTTGTGTCCTAATCCTAAGAATACTTTTGAAAGAGCTTTACATTCCTTGGATGTTGTAAGAACTTTGAAATATTATCAGGAAGACTTCTAGTCTATTTGTTGTTTTTTCTGGTCCTAGGAAAGGTCAGAAAGCCTGCCATTTCTTTGGCATCTTTTGATTCAGAAGGCTTATTTGGAGGCTGGGCAATCTTCGCCTCAGAGAATTACAGCTCATTCTACTAGATCAGTCGCCACTTCTTGGGCTTTTAAGAATGAAGCTTAGGTTGATCAGATTTGCAAAGCAGCAACTTGGTCGTCTTTGCATACATTTACTAAATTTTACCATTTTGATGTATTTGCTTCTTCTGAAGCAGTCTTTTTTGGTAGAAAAGTTCTTGAGGCAGCTGTCTGTTTGATTTTTCTGCTTATGATTTAAGTTTTTCCTGAAATTTATGTGAAATTCATGTGAGACTTATTTTTTTGTGGATTTAATTTTCTCAGCAAAAATAGCTGTTTTTATTTTATCCCTCCTTTTCTAGTGACTCTTCTGTGGTCTTTCACATCTTGGGTATTTCTATCCCATACGTCACTTGCTCATGGACTCTTGCCAATTACATGAAATAAAACATTATTTATGTAAGAACTTACCTGATAAGTTCATTTCTTTCATATTGGCAAGAGTCCATGAGGCCCACCCTTTTTTTGGTGGTTATGATTTTTGTATAAAAGCCAGTTCCTTTTTATATGCTTGTTTACTCCTTATTTTATCACCCCACTACTTGGCTATTCTTTAAACTGAATTGTGGGTGTGGTGAGGGTTGTAAAGCATTTTGAGGTTTGGGAAACTTTGCCCCTCCTGATAGGATTGTATATCCCATACGTCACTAGCTCATGGAATCTTGCCAATATGAAAGAAATTAATTTATCAGGTAAGTTCTTACATAAATTATGTTTTATATGTTGGTACTCTTTGTTTTTAGGAAGAGTGTAAAAGTCTAGGATAGGTTGTTTATTTGTACCCCTCCTTTTAGATTTTTTCAAAATATTGTATTGCTGCACACCTTCATTTTTTTCCCCCTCTCTCAACACATTCTGTATAGGTATGGTTCTTGTGCGGAGTGAGAATGGTCAGCTGTTAATGATTCCCCAGCAAACACTAGCCCAGATGCAGGCGCAGGTTCAAGCACAGGCCCATTCACAATCTCAAAATGCCATGGCTACTCGGCCTGCCACCCCAACCAGTGCTCCTAATGTGCAGATCTCTGCAGTACAGGTGAGTTTATTTGGGCCTGTTTTCTTTTTCTTCTTGCACATTTTTGCATGCTATCTCACCTTAATAAAATATGAAATGCCAGATGAACAGTTAAAGGGACACTGAACCCAATTTTTTTCTTTTGTGATTCAGATAGAGCATGAAATTTTAAGCAATATAAACAGAGGCAGCACTCCGTAGTATTGCAGATAAAATAGGATGTTTTAATCCAAAGTCATATGAAGATACACACAAATACACAGGTAGGAGGTAAGAAGGGGGCGTGTCCTTACGCGTTTCGTGCCTCCAGGCACTTAGTCATAGGATGTTAGCCTGTTATGCACGGCCTGACTAAATTCCAACCTGAACCAATCACATCCGTGAATAAAGGCTGGAAATAATCAGGCAAGTGCCAAAAGGCTAGAACAATTAAAATACTGTACCTAAGGACTAAACAATTCCCTAGCATTCTATCTACTTAGAGAAGGAATAGCTGGGAGTTTTAATCAACAGTTTAAATCTTGCAGATCTACTATGTATAATCCAAATTTTTATCACTGTTCAATAAGTAAATTAAGAAAATACAAAACACTAGATGAAAATATGTGAACTTTCTAGTTTAGGTTAAAATACAGAACATAAGATGAAATAAGTGAACCTTCTAGTTTGGGTTAAACACAAACACATGATAAAAATGTATTTATATATTCTTATCTAATCCTATATTATAAAAGACAAGAGTTTGTCTGAAGCCGTCATGCGCAGTTCAGACAAACTCTTGCAGCTGATCGCACGCGCTCCCTTGGCCAGCTGTTGATACTTCGCACGCGCACACTCTCCCACCCACTTAGCATGTTTGTTTCTGACAAAAGTGATGTGAGCACTTTGACCCCCCTTGCTGAATGCGCACGCACCCTCGCACCCACTTAGCGTAGCTCACAAAACTGATTTGAGCACTTTCACCGCGCGCAGATGACCCCCCTTGCAGAATGCGCACGCACCCTCGCACTCACTTAGCCGCACGCGAACCCTAGCCGTTGACATGACCCACTTAGCCTATCACAATGCGCACGCTCACGCGAACCCACGCGCACGCAACTAGCCGTTGAAAGCGTCGCGAGGCATAATACATTGCGCATTTCTATTGCACTGGCACTGAGAAAGGTCATTATTTGAAAGCTCCGCAATTAGCAAAAAAAACATATCTACATTTAACTAAAAACAAAAAACCTCTTTACTTTAAACATTTGCTCTTTAGTTTAAAAGAATTGGGTCTTGAAATTTTAGTTTAAAAAAAAAATTGTTGAAAGAGGGGGGGGGGAGCCAAAGAGGGGGAGGAGAGCCAAAGAGGGGGGGAGAGCCAAAGAGGGGGAGAGAGAGAGCAAAAGAGGGGAGAGAGAGAGAGCAAAAGAGGGGAGAGAGAGAGCAAAAGAGGGGAGAGAGAGAGCAAAAGAGGGGAGAGAGAGAGCAAAAGAGGGGAGAGAGAGAGCAAAAGAGGGGAGAGAGAGAGCAAAAGAGGGGAGAGAGAGAGCAAAAGAGGGGAGAGAGAGAGCAAAAGAGGGGAGAGAGAGAGCAAAAGAGGGGAGAGAGAGAGCAAAAGAGGGGAGAGAGAGAGCAAAAGAGGGGAGAGAGAGAGCAAAAGAGGGGAGAGAGAGAGCAAAAGAGAGGGGGGAGAGAAAGCAAAAGAGAGGGGGAAGAGAGAGCAAAAGAGATGGGGGAGAGAGCAAGGGGTGGGACCGCTGTACTGCAAAAAATGGCCCGTGTGAACGGGCTTTAGGACTAGTCTGTAAATAAACTAATGTCCCATTTGAGGATTTCATGAGGTATATCAATGACAGTATGGTATCTAGTCACCCGGATAAGAAGAAGAAAAATTGGTTAGATCGCAAAGGTACTTTTTCTTGCTTGTCACCGAATTGTGGCACATGTGAAGTTGTTTCTGGTGGTGACAGTTTTAGAAGTTTTGCAACTGGTCTGAGTTATAAAATTAATCACTATATCAACTTTTGTTATCTATTTGTTGCAGTGCAATTTTGTGGGGTTCAATACGTGGGTCAGACCTCACGTACCCTGAGAAAACGAGTGGGAGAACATAAAAAGAGATATAAAAAACTATGTAAAGACATCCAGCGTTGCAAACCACTTTAATTGGTACCATTTTACTAATGTTCCCAATCTTAATATTAATGCCATTGATAAAGTGTTCCTGCCACCTAGGGGTGGTAATACATTCAATATTCTGACAAAGAAAGAATTATTTTGGATTTTTACATTGTGCACAAGGGAACCTCAAGGCTTAAATAATGGGACATTAGTTTATTTACAGATTAGATAAGAATATATAAATACATTTTTATCATGTGTTTGTGTTTAACCCAAACTAGAAGGTTCACTTATTTCATCTTATGTTCTGTATTTTAACCTAAACTAGAAAGTTCACATATTTTCATCTAGTGTTTTGTATTTTCTTAATTTACTTATTGAATAGTGAAAAAATTTGGATTATACATAGTAGATCTGCAAGATTTAAACTGTTGATTAAAACTCCCAGCTATTCCTTCTCTAAGTAGATAGAATGCTAGGGAATTGCTTAGTCCTTAGGTACAGTATTTTAATTGTTCTAGCCTTTTGGCACTTGCCTGATTATTTCCAGCCTTTATTCACGGATGTGATTGGTTCAGGTTGGAATTTAGTCAGGCCGTGCATAACAGGCTAACATCCTATGACTAAGTGCCTGGTGGCACGAAACGCGTAAGGACACGCCCCCTTCTTACCTCCTACCTGTGTGTTTGTGTGTATCTTCATATGACTTTGGATTAAAACATCCTATTTTATCTGCAATACTACGGAGTGCTGCCTCTTTGTTTATATTGTCTATCCAGGGGACGGCTTGGTCCCCAACTAGTGCCTGCACCTTTCAGTTATTCCAACAGCTCTTTTTTCTGTTTTGAACTCATTTGCGTGTGCATTCTACAGCACCGGAAGTCTGTACCCGGCGTCTGCATCACTCACCCGGCAGGTTCGCCTGAAGCTACGCCGCCACCCTCACAAGTCATGAAATTTTAAGCAACTTTCTAATTTACTCCTATTATCAAATTTTCTTGGTATCTTTATTTGAAATGCAAGAATGTAAGTTTAGATGCTGGCCCATTTTTGGTGAACAACCTGGGTTGTCCTTGCTGGTTGGTGGATAAATTCTTCCACCAATAAAAAACTGCTGTCTAGAGTCTGAACAGAAAAAAAAAAGCTTAGACGCCTTTTTCAAATAAAGATAGCAAGAGAACGAAGAAAAATGTATAATAGGAGTAAATACGAAAGTTGCTTAAAATTGCATGCTCTCTTAATCACGAAAGAAAAAATGTGGGTTCAGTGTCCCTTTAAGTTTACTTTCTTTGTGTAACATTGTCAAATCATATAAAATACAATGTGAAAATGAATGAAAATGTATTCTCTTGTTGTTCTTGAGTTAGACAAGCATCAAACAAACTTTGTAGTGGAAAACCTCTTCTCACCCTTATAATATCATTCCAGGCTTGGAGTCTTTCACCCCTGATGATATTTTGTATACGCTTCAATAATTTCGTTACTCTTTTATAAGACAGGGCCTAGAATTTCGCATTTCAATCGCTATATCTAAGATAACTTGGTCAGCTCATAGTATCTTGACGCCCATTATTATTAACAGGTATTTGTAGAGCGCCAATAGATTCTGCAGCGCTATAAACATAGTTGGTATACAGGATAACATTTATAGGGATCAAATGGGTAGAGGGCCCTGCTGAGAGTTGCACTTTTGTAGTTGGCTCTTATGAAGGCGATCTACAAACAGCTGGGCTCATAGGCATACGTTCTAAAGGGTTCAGGGGATAGCAATAGAGAAGAGGAACTGGTATAAAGAAAGGTTAGTGTTGGTCGTATGCATCCCTGAATAGTACAGTCTTTAGGGAGCGCTTGAAGCTGTTAAAACTAGGGGAGAGTCTTGTAGAGCAAGGAAGGGAGTTCCACAGGATGGGGGCAACTCTGGAGAAGTCCTGTAAAGTGGAATATGAGGCACATGCTGATTACCTGTTTGACAACAAAATGTTGTTTAGTTAAATCTTGGATGTATTATAGTTTGTTTGGTTCAAGCTTAGAAGCTATAATTAAGTTAGATACTGGGGAAAAAAAACTATTTTGTTAAAGACTTAAAGGGATAGAAAAGTCATAATTGAAATGTGTACGGGTGCATTTCAATTTTAAATGTGGAGTAAGCACATATGCTCTTAGGGCAGGTGCACCAGTATTTAAACACCACGTTGGCATTTGCTTTTATGACACAAATTAAGTCTTCACAGATGTTGTACACCGTACTGCCAGCTCTCTGAGCAGATGTAGTGTTTGAATACCGGAGCACAGCCCTCAGAGCATAGGTGTTCATGCCACTGAAAAACAACTTTTTCTAGAAGCATTTTTTTGCCAATTAAAGTACAGGTGAAACTTGAAAAATTAGAATATCGTGCAAAAGTTAATTAATTTCACTAATGCAACTTAAAAGGTGAAACTAATATATGAGATAGACTCATTACATTCAAAGAAAGATAGTTCAAGCCGTGATTTGTCATAATTATGATGATTATGGCTTGCAGCTCATGAAAACCCCAAATCCACAATCTCGGAAAATTAGAATATTGTGAAAGGTGCAATATTCTAGGCTCAAAGTGTCCCACTCTAATCGGCTAATTAAGCCATAACACCTGTAAAGGGTTCCTGAGCATTTAAATGGTCTCTCAAGTCTGGTTCAGTAGGTATCTCAATCATGGGAAAGACTGCTGACCTGACAGTTGTGCAGAAAACCATCATTGACACCCTCCATAAGGAGGGAAAGTCTCAAAAGGTAATTGCAAAAGAAGTTGGATGTTCCCAAAGTGCTGTATCAAAGCACATTAACAGAAAGTTATGTGGAAGGCAAAAGTGTGGAAGAAAAAGGTGCACAAGCAGCAGGGATGACCGCAGCCTTGAGAGGATTGTCAGGAAAAGGCCATTCAAAAGTGTTGGGGACTTTCACAAGGAGTGTACTGAGGCTGGAGTCAGTGCATCAAGAGTCACCACACACAGACGGATCCTGGACATGGGCTTCAAATGTCATATTCCTCTTGTCAAGCCACTCCTGAACAACAAACAACGTCAGAAGCGTCTTCCTGGGCTAAAAAAACAAAACAAAACAGACCGAGGGGGGCAGAGCCAACGGCCGACCATGATGGCCGCATTACACTGAGGCTCCCACAATATACAGGGTGCTTTCAGTGATATTGTGCCTTAATCCGTCTTGGAGTGTGAAATCCTGATATGGGGATAATGTGTGAAGATCTCACAACCACAACGACATGTTTATTTTACTTCACAGCGCACTTAATCTGAGGCTCCGACTAAAGGTTGAATGTGAGGCCTCTGCTACAACGGAACTGCGCTTAAGGAACAGACCACAGCTATAGAGTACTGAGCAAAGCTGATTCAACTCCCGGCACATACGACGTATAAACAATATAGCCATCTGCTCTGGGACCATGGCGTTGGCTTTGAGAGACACAGATATACTTACCTTACTTGATGCTCATTTTCGTACGTTACATCTGTTGGTCACACGAGGCTTTGGAGCGGCTGAGTCTATTGCCCTGGATTGTTGCGGAGACTTACCGGACGATACTTCAGAACAATTGGATGTGCTCTCTAGTGTGAACATCGCTCCTGATTTGGAGGTACCTGCTTCTTTGGCCTCTGAGATAGAGGATGTGAGATACAGCCCGGTGGATATAGATCCTGGAGAAGACGCAACTCGAGGCCCGAAGGTGACGGTGGAGGGACTGGGCTCTGATACATTCATGTATTTGATGGAACATAGTATCCCCCTGTGGAATAGGGCCATGACCTCTAGTCAACCCCCAACCAAAATGGACCCGCTCCTTTGCTCCTTGCTGTGTCTTTGTATAACCCAACTCATGCTAGCAGGATACCCTGAACTGCAGAGGCTGTCCGGAGTAGGGGAAGGGGCCACTCCTGTTGTCACTTGCGATTTGGTTGGGATAGGTTAGATTCCTAGAAGAGACTCTTGTAATTCCAACACTTCTCAAGCTGCATAGGACAAATATTACTAACACGATAGAAGCCTGCCTTTGTTTTTTCTTTGATTGCTTGTAGAATGTGAATGATCACACACCCATATCTTTTGCCATGATCTTTTTTAGTGTTAAGCGGCCACTAAGGCTAACTTTTTTTACATCATCTATTTTGAAGTTATTGGTAGAGCATAGTATATTCCATACCTACAGTGAGTGTTTTGTTATACTACTTCACAATGTACATAAGCCAATGTTTACATTTTTATATGTTATGGTTTTCTAATATCAAGCGCCCAAAATCGGGTATATCACATTTCCAATTTTATAGTCTAGGTCATTCCACTACCCTAATGTTTTTAGTTCCAATGAGACTGCTATAAGAGACGTTTAAAGACAATCTTGTTAACAATGCTGTGGGTCCTTAATGCTACCTTAGCTCGCTACTTGCTTTTATTATGTGGTTGACTGATGGCTTTTTTACTAATGGCTGCGGACATCTTGTCTTTACACCTCGCCTGTGGGTTAGTGGGGAGCCCTGGGAGAGACACTTGCACAAGTGTATGTGAAACAAATGCCACAGCAGTTACATAACACCCGTGTTGTGCGTGGGTCACTGATACAATACCTTCAATGATGCTGATAAACCTGTATATACGTCTGTCCAGTCTGGTGGTTTGAGGGGGCCCTCTATAGGGACAAGTATATATTGCCATTGTATTTTTATTTATCATTATCCTTTCACTATTGCTCGAGACAATCCTTACATAATATGTGTTCCTCCTTCTGGACCAGTGGCCAGGGCCTGGAGGGAGTCCACATAAAGGAAGTTTAACCCCCGAACACGCCAACCTATAAACATCTTATATACAGCAAGGAGAAGGGCTACGTAGGGAAGTGGATTTCACTAACACGGGAACTCTACATTGTAGTTGAGGGACGTAATACTCAAGAGATAACTTATTCCCACAAGATAGATGTAAGCTTAAACTATTTAGTCTAATGATGTTATACGGCAAGACCCCATAGTATGGTAGATGGGTCCTAGACTCTGCAAGATGCCCATTGCTATGTTATCTATAATACTCTAGGGCACGATCTACCTGAAGGTAAGCTAAGGAAACAATATTATGTTTAGAACAAGTAACACTTATTTTTAATTCTTATACTGTGTTATGCCTATTCACCTTTATGTTTATTCACATTGGATATTCCGTTGTAGTTCACCCCCCCCATTTATAGAGCCCTTACCAGGGTTCAAATTAGGCGGACTATTTTCGCCACAAACCCTCTCATTTCACAGGAACATCATTTTCCCATTGACCAGAATTAACTTTTTTATCTTTTGAGTGGGTATTTATGATTCTATATATGAATATACCTGTATGTGTTGAATCTACGTTCATTATTCTTAGACATGTGTACTTGAATTTCACGTTTATGTCTATCAGATTAGGGGTCCTGCGTGTCCCCTATTGTTACTTTTAACCTTTAAACTGAATAAAAATTTATTACAAAAAAAAAAAAAGACCTGGTCTGTTGCTCAGTGGTCCAAAGTCCTCTTTTCTGATGAGAGCAAATTTTGCATCTCATTTGGAAACCATGGAGTAAGAATGGAGAGGCACACACTGCAAGATGCTTGAAGTCCAGTGTGAAGTTTCCACAGTCTGTGTTGATTTGAGGAGCCATGTCATCTGCTGGTGTTGGTCCACTGTGCTCCATCAAGTCCAGGTTCAACACAGCCGTCTACCAGGAGATTTTGGAGCACTTCATGCTTCCTTCCGCAGGCGAGCTCTATGGGGATGCTGACTGCATTTTCCAGCATTCACATTTTCCAGAGGTCAGATATTGTTCTATGTGCAATCCTTGTTTTATTGATTGCTTGTAACATTCTAATTTTCTGAGATTGTAGATTTGGGGTTTTCATGAGCTGTAAACCATAATCATCACAATTATGACAAATCACGGCTTGAACTATCTTGCTTTGCATGTAATGAGTCTGTCTCATATATTAGTTTCACCTTTTAAGTTGCATTAGTGAAATAAATGAACTTTTGCACGATATTCTAATTTTTCGAGTTTCACCTGTTACTGTATATTGCAAAAATGCTTGTATTTGAAATTGAAATGCACCTATGTAGATTTCCATTTTGACCTTTCTATCCCTTAAAGTCTTGTTAAAAACCATTCCACCATTAATCTTGCCTGCATTCTTGATATAAACACACATTTAATCTTGTTCTCACTTCAAACTGACCTTTTAGGAAAAGTCCAGGCACAACCATGTTTCCCCCTAGTCATTCCTGTAGGTTATAGCTAAGTACTGTGTTCAACAAATGGGTCCAAGTAATATTTTTTTTTTAAGGTACAACTACAAAATAAACTTCACTTTACTCTATCCAGCAGTTTTTTTTCTGCCTCACAAATTCCCTTAAACTTTCCTCTCCTGATCACAGTTAAAGGGACAGTCAAGTAAAAATTAAACTTTAATGATTCAAATAGGGTATGCAATTTGAAACAACATTCCAATTTAATGTTATCCAATTTGCGTTGTTATCTTGGTATTCTATGTTGAAAGCCAAACCTAGGTTGGCTCATATGCTAATTTCTAAGCACTTGAAGCTGCTTCTTATCTCAGTGCATTTGGACTGTTGTCACAGCTAGACAGTGCTAATTAGTGTGTGTCATAGATAACATTGTGCTCACTTCCGTGGAGTTATTTAT
Organism: Bombina bombina; assembly: GCF_027579735.1. Lineage (NCBI taxonomy): Eukaryota > Metazoa > Chordata > Amphibia > Anura > Bombinatoridae > Bombina > Bombina bombina. The sequence goes on along the minus strand of NC_069499.1, from coordinate 972,672,135 downwards.
GAGTCTGCACTGCTTGGCTAAAATACAAGTCTATCAAAAGAACTTAGATAAGGGGGGAGTCTTTTAAAACCACAACAATTTTCAAGTAGTCTGTAAAAAGGGGGTATATTGGGGGCAATGGTTTTGTTAAAGCCTTTATATTATGACCAATTTCATGCAGTTCTAGACCTCATCCAGTTAGTGAACCCATGGCAGCAGCATGTACCAGGGCAAGATCCTGGCACAGACTGACCTGCTTTTTTTTCCCCACCCTTTCAAATATTCACTTGAAACTTAACATTTATCTTTCATGGTTCAGACAGAACACAAGCATACATTCTTTAAAAAGTTATCAAATTTAGGAAATGAGATATTTAACAAAAAGTTATCAAATTTACTTAGGTAACAAAGAATATCCTGAGAACAAAGTAGGTAGCTTGCACATGTCTGGAGAACTGTATGCCAGCAGTTTAGCAAGAATGCTTTTTGAGCCCTAGATGGTAGCAGTGTTTGCACATTGTAAAACTGTTAAAAGAACACTAAATATAGTAGAATGCAATTATTGACTAATTTGCAATTAAATAAAAATGCAATAGCCCTTTGAATTTGAAATGAGCATTATAATATTTTTTGGCAAATTTCAAAGTTAATCAAATGTTCGCTCCATCTGTATAATGTCGTCTGTCGATCACAAAATGCACATGTCTATACTGTGGTCTTTTGCACATGCTCAGTGGGAGCCTCAGAAAGTGTGCATATAAAAATTAATGTTCTTGTTTAGCGGTTAGATAATGGAAGTATATTGAAAAGTTTTTATTTTTTAAATTGTGTATCTGAATCATGTAACTATAATTTTGACTTTAGTAGCTCCTTAAACGCATGCTGCCATATAATGCTCAAGACATGTGCATGCTTCTAAGCCTACTTTCCTGCCTTTTAACTAAGGATACCAAGAGAATGAAGTAAATTTGATAATCAAAGTTAATTGGAGCTTTTTATTTGATTTATTATTGTATACACTATCTCAGTTTCAAAATAAATATATTGCGTTTTATGTCCTGTTTGATTTGGAATAGGAATACCTAAGCCAAAAAGGGTTGTCTTCTGTCTTTGGAATTAGCTAAATGCTGAAGCACAGCCCCTCATCACCTTAGGTTGGAAATGTTTCAGATTCATAGCTCCAGAACCAAGCTGCTGTGTGGTTACATTGGTTTTCCTTTGGAAATTTCCACTAGCCTTTGTTTTTCCACCCATTGTTATGATATCCAGATATGTTCAATATCAAACAAGTCCATCAGTACACAGGTTTCATTGAATCATTCTGGCCTTAGTTTGGTTAACTGATCACTCTGCACGTTTCTTTATTAGACTTCTTTGAGTTTGAATCTCTTGTCTTAGTGTACATTACCCTACACTTACATGGCAGATTTAGTGCAGACAGTCTGATTCGAAGACTTAAAAGGACAGTAAAGTCAAAATGAATCTTACATGATTTGGAAAGAGCATGTCATTTTAAACAACCTTTACAAATTGCTTCTATTATCAAATTTGCTTTGTTCTTTTTGTATTATTTGTTGAAGAGTAAATCTAGGTGGGCTAATATGACTTCATGAGAGTGCACATGTCTTTAGCAGTCTATGGCAGCAGTATTTGTATCTTTTCTTCTTAAACGGGAAGAGGCCACAGCTGCATTCATTACTTTTGGAAATTCAGAACCTGGCTATCAGGAGGAGGCAAAGACACCCCAGACAAAGGCTTCATATACCTCCCCCACTTCCCTCATCTCCCGGTCATTCTTTGCCTTTCGTCACAGGAGGTTGGCAGAGAAGTGTCAGAAGTTTGAGAGTCTCTTATAGAGGTTAGAACTCTTCGAAATGAGACTGGCGTTTTAAGTAATTCTTTAGTAAAGCAATAGGTATAGAAGGCGCTAAAAAGCAGTAGGATTTATAGATATGTGGTATCACTTAGATCGATGTCACCTTATATAAAATAGATAAATGAACCAATACTAGTATAAAATAAAATAGCAATTTTAATCAATATAAAAATCAGAGTACAACTAAAACCCATCAATGGTTAAAATCCAAAATTCAGATAAAAGATAAAAAATCTCTTAAACAGCTAAAACATATATGTTATTACCAGATAAACATTCACACTGCTCATTCAACAATACAATCTCTGACTCTTAATGGACTATATAAATGCCAGTATCACAAGTGTCCAGCTGATACTTTCTCTTATGGACACTTGTGATACTGGCATTTATATAGTCTGTTAAGAGTCTGAGAGATTGTATTGTTGAATGAGCAGTGGGAATGTTTATCTGGTAATAACATATATGTTTTAGCTGTTTAAGAGATTTTTTATCTTTTATCTGAATTTTGGATTTTAACCATTGATGGGTTTTAGTTATACTCTGATTGATTTTTATATTGATTAAAAATGCTGTTTTATTTTATACTAGTATTGGTTAATTTATCTATTTTATATAAGGTGACATCGATCTAAGTGATACCACATATCTATAAATCCTACTGCTTTTTAGCGCCTTCTATACCTATTGCTTTATTAATTTATATCTTTTGAATTGTCTAGGGAGGAGACAATTACCATAGTTAGGCATAGTAGGATTGGTCTAGCGCTGTACCCTATCTATCTTTGTTTTAAGTAATCCTGTCAGCCTCTCAGTGAGAGCATGGATGAAGTTAGAGTCCGGAGATGCAGGGAGAGTGTTTCTGGAAAAACATCCTGACTCATATTAACAGCTCCTTGGCATTCAGCGTTGACGAGTTTCGCTGCCTGCCTTTATTCACTCAAGTCCATGTCAGAAGTGAGGCTACTATCTGTCACACTTGAAGGGCCCTGTTCCTGTTCCACGGCGCAGATTCCGGTAAGATTGTTTCATTTTATTTCATTATATGAATGTAATGGTAACGAGAGAAGGTAGGATCCCAGTGGGACTCCTTTTATCTTAAAATAGGAATCATGGGTTAATATCTCCTGAGGGGGGTTATTGAACAGGGGGGACTTTAATCATGTTTATGTGGTTCTATCTTCTAATGTGTAGTAATACTTTGGCTCATGGCTTATCTGAACATAACAGCCTTATCATCAATTGGCGCGATCTCTTTAGATTTGCACGCTCTTTTTGTGACTGGCACGGTGCACCTCATGACCGGGTGCGGTTGCGTTTTCCACTTCCGTATGCTGTGTGGCGACAAAGTCTGCTTGTTGGTTGTCTAGATCACAGGAGGTGGTGAGTGCCCCAGCCATTGGGTGTGTAAAAAGGGTGCCAATTAGTGTTTGTCATTTTTGTAATCCCAAGATTATGGAGGATTCTGATTTTCTCTTGCAAGGTGTATCCAGTCCACAGATTCATCCTTTACTTGTGGGATATTCTCCTTCCCTACAGGAAGTTTCAAAGAGAGCACACAGCAGAGCTGTCCATATAGCTCCCCCTCTAGCTCCACCCCCCAGTCATTCTCTTTGCCGGGTCTAAGCACTAGGGTCTCTCTCGGGAGGGTAAAGTGAATGTGGTGTTAGAATTGTAGTTTTATTATCTTCAATCAAAAGTTTATTTTAAATGGTACCGGTTTGTACTATTTACTCTCTAGCAGAAAAGTGATGAAGATTTCTGCTGAGAGGAAAATGATTTTAGCATGTTGTAACTAAAATCCACTGCTTTTCCCACACAGGACTGAGGAGTACCAGAAAACTTCAGTTGGGGGGAACAGTTTGCAGGGTGATCTGCAATAAGGTATGTTCAGTCATTTATTTCTAGACAAGACTGAGAGACTGACAATATCCCCATGAGGGGAGGGTAAGCTATGTTCAGGGCAATCGATTGTTTAGCTAAGGAAAATATCGTTTGCAAGACACTTTGAAAGTCTTTTTGGGTTCTTTCTGGGGTTATTACCCACATGGCTATTTTTTATTCACTTAGGAGTGGAGTTGGAGGGGCCTAATTTCGCGCCTCAGATGCGCAGTTAGAATTGCAGAGAAGTTCATGCTGCTTCACATGGAGGGTCCTGCTGCTGTTTGAGGGCCTTAAGGAAGCTTTTTTCCCCCAAATCTGATCCCTAAGGGCAGGTAGGGCCACAGTAGTAATTGTAACCGGGTGTTGGCTTTAGGCTGCTCTGGTTTGGGCATTAAGGGGTTAATCGTTTTGCAACTTGTGGTGCAATCTTATTAAGGCTTTAGGTACATACTGTGACAATTTCAAAAGGATTGCTGCATTTTTCTCTGTTTTGTAAAATTGTGTGCGCTTTCTATCTCTTAAAGGCACAGTAACGTTTTTTTCAAATTGTGTTTATTTGATTAAAGTGATTCCAAGCCTGCTTGTGTATACTATGTCTGTTAAACATGTCTGACACTAAGGAAAATCCTTGTTCAATGTGTTTAGAAGCCATGGTGGAACCCCCTCTCAGAATGTGTCCCACTAGCACTGATATGTCTATACACTTTAAAGATCATATTGTTGCACTTAAGAATGTGGCCCAAGATGATTCTCAGACTGAAGGTAACGAGGGTAGCCCGTCTGCCTCTCTCCAAGTGTCACAACCAGTTACGCCCGCGCAAGCGACGCCTAGTACCTCTAGTGCGTCAAACCCTTTTACACTACAAGACTTAGCGGCAGTCATGGATAATTCTCTTACAGCCTTCTTATCTAAACTGCCCGTGTTACCTGCAAAGGGTGATAGCTCCGTTTTAAGAACAGATTATGAGCATTCTGACGCTTTGGTAGCCGTATCCGATATACCCTCACAACACTCTGAAGTGGGAGCGAGGGATTTGATGTCTGAGGGAGAAGTCTCTGAAAGAGGAAGGGTTCCTTCTCAGACAGATTCAGATACATTGGCTTTTAAATTTAAACTAGAACACCTCCGCGTTTTGCTTAGGGAGATATTAGCTACTCTGGATGACTGCGACCCTTTGGTGATCCCAGAGAAATTGTGTAAAATGGACAAGTACCTAGAGGTCCCTGTTTACACGGATGCGTTTCCGCTCCCTAAGAGGATTGCGGATATCGTTACTAGGGAGTGGGATAGACCAGGTGTTCCCTTTGTTCCCCCTCCTGTTTTTAAGAAAATGTTCCACATATCTGACACTGTGCGGGACTCGTGGCAGACGGTCCCTAAGGTGGAGGGGGCTGTTTCTTCACTTGCTAAACGCACAACCATTCCAATTGAAGACAGTTGTGCTTTTAAAGACCCTATGGATAAGAAGTTAGAGGGTTTACTTAAGAAAATTTTTGTCAACAAGGTTTTCTTCTCCAGCCTATTGCCTGCATTATTCCCGTAACTACTGCAGCCGCTTTCTGGTTTGAGGCGCTGGAAGACTCGCTCCAGACGGAGACCTCATATGAGGAAATTATGGATAGAATTAAGGCTCTAAAGCTAGCTAATTCTTTTATCACAGATGCCGCTTTCCAAATAGCTAAGTTAGTGGCAAAAAATTCAGGTTTCGCCATTTTGGCGTGCAGGGCGCTATGGCTAAAGTCCTGGTCGGCCGATATGTTGTCTAAATCCAAGCTTTTGAACATCCCTTTCAAAGGAAAGACCCTCTTCGGGCCTGAATTAAAAGAGATTATTTCAGAATTCACCGGGGGAAAAGGCCATGCTCTCCCTCAGGACAAGTCCTTTAAGACCAAGAACAAAGCTAATTTTCGTTCCTTTCGTAATTTCAGGAACGGCCCCGCTTCATCCTCTCCGGCTGCAAAGCAAGAGGGTAATGCTTCACAGCCCAAGGCAACCTGGAAACCTTACCAGAGCTGGAATAAGGGTAAACAGGCCAAAAAGCCTGCAGCTGCCACCAAGACAGCATGAAGGGGTAGCCCCCGATCCGGGACCGGATCTAGTAGGGGGCAGACTCTCTCTCTTCGCTCAGGCCTGGGCAAGAGATGTACACGGTCCTTGGGCATTAGAGATTGTATCCCAGGGATATCGTCTAGAATTCAAGGACTCTCCTCCAAGGGGAAGGTTCCACATTTCTCGTCTGTCTACAGATCAGACAAAGAAAGAGGCGTTTTTACGCTGTGTAGAAGATCTACTTACAATGGGAGTGATCCACCCAGTTCCAATTGCGGAACAAGGGTTGGGTTTTTACTCAAACCTGTTTGTGGTTCCCAAAAAGAGGGAACTTTCAGACCCATCCTGGATCTAAAAATTCTAAACAGATTCCTCAGAGTCCCATCATTCAAAATGGAGACAATTCGGACAATCTTACCAGTGATCCAGGAAGGTCAATATATGACTACCGTGGATCTAAAGTATGCATACCTACACATTCCTATCCACAAAGATCATCGCCAGTTTCTCAGGTTCGCTTTTCTGGACAAGCATTACCAGTTTGTGGCTCTTCCTTTCGGCTTAGCCACTGCTCCTAGAATTTTCACAAAAGTGCTAAGGTCCCTCCTAGCGGTTCTAAGACCGCGGGGCATAGCAGTGGCGCCTTACCTAGACGACATCTTAATTCAGGCGCCGTCTTTCCAAAGAGCCAAGTTTCACACAGAGATTGTATTGGCCTTTCTGAGGTCTCACGGGTGGAAGGTGAACGTCAAAAAGAGTTCTCTTTCCCCTATCACAAGGGTTTACTTCCTAGGGACTCTAATAGACTCTGTAGAAATGAAAATATTTCTGACGGAGGTCAGAAAATTAAAACTCTTAACTACTTGCCGAGTTCTTCATTCCATTCCCCGGCCATCTGTGGCTCAGTGCATAGAGACAATCGGATTAATGGTAGCGGCAATGGACATAGTACCTTTTGCTCGGATACACCTCAGACCACTGCAACTATGCATGCTCAAACAGTGGAATGGGGATTATGCAGATTTGTCTCCTCAAATTCAGTTGGACCAGGAGACCAGAGATTCTCCTCTCTGGTGGTTGTCTCAGGATCACCTGTCTCAGGGAATATGTTTCTGCAGATCAGAGTGGATCATTGTAACGACCGACGCTAGTCTGTTAGGCTGGGGTGCGGTCTGGGATTCCCTGAAAGCTCAGGGCTTATGGTCTCGGGAAGAAAAGCTTCTCCCGATAAACATTCTGGAACTGAGGGTGATATTCAACGCTCTTCAGGCATGGCCTCAACTAGCTGCGGCCAAATTCATCAGATTTCAGTCGGACAACATCACGACTGTAGCTTACGTCAATCATCAGGGGGGAACAAAGAGTTCCCTAGCGATGACGGAAGTAACCAAAATAATAAGGTGGGCGGAGGATCACTCCGGCCAGCTCTTAGCAATTCAAATCCCAGGAGTAGACAGCTGGGAGGCGGATTTCCTAAGTCGTCAGACTTTTCACCCGGGGGAGTGGGAACTCCACCCGGAGGTGTTTGCCCAGCTGACTCGGCTATGGGGCACTCCAGAGTTGGATCTGATGGCGTCCCGTCAGAACACCAAACTTCCTCTCTACGGGTCCAGGTCCCGGGACCCCAAGGCGGTATTGATAGATCCTCTAGCAGCGCCTTGGTCCTTCAATCTGGCTTATGTTTTTCCACCGTTTCCCCTTCTCCCTCGTCTGGTCGCCAGAATCAAGCAGGAGAAGGCTTCGGTGATTCTAATAGCGCCTGCGTGGCCACGCAGGACTTGGTATGCAGACTTAGTGGACATGTCATCTGTCCCACCATGGACACTGCCAATGAGGCAGGATCTTCTAATACAGGGTCCCTTCATGCATCCAAATCTATTCTGTCTACGTCTGACTGCTTGGAGATTGAGCGCTTAATTCTATCAAAGCGTGGTTTCTCTGAGTTGGTTATAGATACTCTGATTCAAGCTAGAAAGCCTGTCACCAGGAAAATCTACCATAAGATATGGCGGAAATATCTGGGTTGGTGTGAATCCAAGGGTTACTCATGGAGTAAGATTAGGATTCCCAGGATATTGTCTTTCCTCCAAGAAGGATTGGAGAAAGGATTGTCGGCTAGTTCCTAAAAGGGACAGATATCTGCTCTGTCTATCCTTTTACACAAGCGTCTGGCAGAGGTACCAGACGTTCAAGCGTTTGCTCAGGCTTTAGTCCGAATCAAGCCTGTCTATATAAACCTGTGGCTCCCCCATGGAGTATAAATCTAGTTCTTTCAGTTCTTCAAGGGGTTCCGTTTGAACCTTTACATTCCATAGATATTAAGTTGTTATCTTGGAAAGTTTTGTTTTTGGTAGCTATCTCTTCTGCTCGAAGAGTTTCAGAATTATCTGCCTTACAGTGTGATTCACCTTACCTGGTGTTCCACGCAGATAAGGTAGTTTTGCGTACCAAGCCTCGTTTTCTTCCTAAAGTTGTTTCTAACAAGAATATTAACCAGGAAATAGTTGTTCCTTCTCTGTGTCCTAATCCTTCTTCGAAGAAGGAACGTCTATTACACAATCTTGATGTAGTTCGTGCTTTAAAGTTCTATTTACAAGCAACTAAGGATTTCAGACAAACATCCTCCTTGTTTGTTATCTATTCTGGTAAGAGGAGAGGTCAGAAAGCGACTGCTACCTCTCTTTCCTTTTAGCTGAAAAGCATCATCCATTTGGCCTATGAGACAGCCTTCTGAAACAATTACTGCTCATTCTACTAGAGCATTGGCTTCCACATGGGCCTTAAAAAATGAGGCTTCTGTTGAACAGATTTGTAAGGCAGCGACTTGGTCTTCACTGCATACTTTTTCCAAATTTTCCAAATTCGATACTTTTGCTTCTTCGGAGGCTATTTTTGGGAGAAAGGTTTTGCAAGCAGTGGTGCCTTCCGTTTAAGGTACCTGTCTTGTTCCCTCCCTTCATCCGTGTCCTAAAGCTTTGGTATTGATATCCCACAAGTAAAGGATGAATCCGTGGACTGGATACACCTTGCAAGAGAAAACAGAATTTATGCTTACCTGATAAATTACTTTCTCTTGCGGTGTATCCAGTCCACGGCCCGCCCTGGCATTTAAGTCAGGTAAAAAATGTTTTGTTTAAACTACAGTCACCACTGCACCCTATGGTTTCTCCTTTTTTCTTCCTAACCTTTGGTCGAATGACTGGGGGGTGGAGCTAGAGGGGGAGCTATATGGACAGCTCTGCTGTGTGCTCTCTTGGCCACTTCCTGTAGGGGAGGAGAATATCCCACAAGTATAGGATGAATCCGTGGACTGGATACACTGCAAGAGAAAGTAATTTATCAGATAAGCATAAATTCTTTTTTTTTTTTTTTAAACACGGATGTCTCTGATGTGGAGAATGCGTCTTGTGATGAATATGAAATAACCCGGGTTATCCATGCCCATCAGTTATGTTCCGATTGCCATTCTAGAGTACTCTCTTCTCCAGACTCAGGGACCTTAGGGCGTTGAGCCATCCGCCCCAGAGTATTCTATGTCCGGTGAGTCGCGTGCCCCAGAACCTTCCTTTGATACGCAAACAGGTGTCCCTATGGCCTTTACTCCTCCGGAAGGTGGCTTGTTTCCTCCAGAGGTTAAGGCACTGTTCCGAATGGCCATATCTATGGTGCTGGCTTACATATATCTCCCAATTGAAATATTTTTAAGGTACTGTCCGTGTTCTATCAACCAGGGCCCGTCGGGCGTGGATTTGCCTTATTCAGTTCGGCCTTCTGGGGAAGCGTCTTCCTCTGAACCTTCAGGGGCCCCAACCGCCCAAGGTTAATGGGTACTTTTGGTACTTCTGGAATAAAGTTATGTTCTAATTCATATTATCGAACCTTCAGGTCGATTTTATCTGGACATTAGCAGTTTTGGGGTGTCCTTGTACCAGGCAGGTACTGGTTGGGCGCTATCTGCTGTTTCTTGGGTTCATGTCACCCTTATGATGCTGATTATCTTGTTGGATTTTGAATGTCATTTGGCCTATTGATATGGACTCCGGGCTTGGATCCTACTAAGAGGTATGGGGCCTAGTGCATAGATCCAACGCTTCTGGGAGGAAGGTTGAGAGTTCCGATATAAGTTGGCCTTTTTATGGGCCTACTGCCACTCCACCCTGAATGTGCCCAATCTCGTCTGATCTCTGAAGCTAAGCAGGGTTGGGCCTGGTTAGTACTTGGATGGAAATACCAGGTTCTACAGTTTGCTTGAGTTACGTGACTGACTTTTTCAAGACGTCATCGGGTTTCCTAAGGGTCCCTGGGGACTCGGAACCGTAGTTTCCCACTCCTGTAGAGTTTGGGGATGTGAATGACCTCCGGAGCTCTGGTATTCTTGGTGAATGAAAATTTACGTCTTCACTTGCGGTATCTTCCAGATGTCGACTCTTGTAGCCTAGTCACATTCCTTTTGTGGTGACAGACTTTTCTTTCCTTCTTTTTTTGGGTTGGATCATCTGTTCTGGAAGTGCGGAGCATGTCCTTCCTTTTTTCTTAGCGTTACGTTTGCTCCAGTACATGGAGTGCAGGGTTCTCCCTGCCTTTTCTGCCAGGAGCTGTAAGGCTCCCATTGTTGTTCCTGTTGCAGGGATTTCGGGAGACCGATCCGGTAAGGATTTGTAGAGACTGTCCTCTTCTCAATCTAAGAACTGCCCCTTGTCATACCGTGGTCTTTAGACTCTTGGGTGCTATCCTTCGACCTTATGCAGATCTTGCCTTTTGGGCTTGAGGGTAGGAAGTCCATGGTCAGTCAGACTTTTGCCTTTCTCGGGTCTGGGAAATGACCTTCCTCTTCACCAGCGTGTGGATCAGGTCGTTCATCCTGTCTACAGAGGGTAGCCTTGCGATCCAAGGGTACTGGTTTGCCCCTGTCTATAAATGGAGTTTTTTCAAACTCTTGGTTTTGAAGCTTTTGCTAGGTAATCTACGTCTAGGGACTTTGGATGGTGGAGGGCTCTGTCTTGGGTGCGCTCCTACCATGTGAGGCAGCTGATAGATTTCTCAGGAAGTTAGATCTTTCGATCTGTTCCATTTTTCGAGGACCCTGGCTTAGGACTACGTCTCTTGCCCGAAACGGGCATGGACAGTTCTGCTTAACCTTTTGGGTTTGGTTCCCCTGCGTGTACCTTTGAGGGCGGGGTTTCTGACTCTTATGGGAGATTACTGTCTGCCTGAGGCTTAAGTTTGAGGTCTCTTTGACGGGTCCCTACTTGTCTTCTGAGATATCTGTGCTTCCTTGTAGACTCCAGTTTTCGTTTCAACTGGGCTGGCGATATTGGCTGAAGGGTTTTGCCTATATTGGTAGGGTGGTTACCGTTGCTTTTCTCCCTTTTCTTCTCACCTAGGGTGGGGGATGGGTTCTTGCGTGTTCTCCTTGACTTGGAGGTACCTCAGTATCTAAAGGCCCGTGGGTCCTTGTTTTTCTCGCGTCATAGGATTTTTTCCCCCCTTCCTGGTGTTTTCAGAATCACTGAACTGGATTTTGGTATTAGGATGCTGGGGGTCAGAGTACTTTCTTCCCGAGGGAGTGTTCCTTCTTCTGGAGGGCTGCAGTGTAGGGGTTTTCGGACCTGAGCATGCCAGTTTTAGTAGCGGTCAGAGCTCTACTCTGGGGTTTTGATTCCTTGAAGATCCATCCTTTTCTTCTTCTGACGGTCTGGAAATCTTGTCTTAGGTCTTAAACTAGCCTTTGGGCTGGGATTGTTATACTGGAGGGAAGGTTGGGGATTGGTCTGCTCTGTGCAGTGTTGACTGTTTACTATTATTGAGTTTGTCCTCCCCTTCGGTGAGGGGACTCTTGGTGCCCATCTCTCTACTGGTGGCGTCTGCTGCTGGGATAGGACGCTCCTTGGAGCCCGGAAATTTCTGGTCAGGAGCTGTTGTCGAGATTTTTCGGAGCTTTGCTGCCTAGAGATTGGTCATTGCGAGTTCTTGTTTACAGGTGGCTCTGTGTTCTCTTGGAGAGTTTTTTTTTTTTTTAACTGCTACGACAGTTATCCTGTCTCTACTTGTCTAACCTGATGGGTTTTGACTTGGCTATGATGCAATAGGGAACTTGCGGTTTTCTGGAACACCATATGTGGTATGGTGATGTGTCAGGGATATGAGGGTGGCCTTCTGGTCATCCTAGTGATGTTTTTGTCCTGAGTATGGACTTATTTTTCTGGTCCTTGTCCTTCTAGGGAGTTCGTCTCCCTGGGCAGTGGTCCTGTGGCAACTTTGGGTTGCTCTAAGTTTGATTTGAGCCTGTGTTGGATGGTCCTTTGGATCTCTTATGGGGTCCTCTATTCTCCCCCTCGGGGGTAGATAGAGGTTTTTGACTTTTAGGGGTACTTTTCCTGGGAGTCGAGAGCCACTGGGCTGGCTCATCGGAGGCCTTTGTGCTCAGCAGACTCTGGGTCTGAGTGGTCTCTAGCACGGCTTTGCAGGTTGTGTAACTGATGAGCAGTTACCTTGGCTTCCAGTTTTTCCCTTGTCGTTTAGAGTTTTTGTGGGGTGTTGGGTAATTTCAGGCTGTAGTGCCTTTCGAAGGGGCCGCCTTTTTGTACCCACCCTTTGTTTGCATTCAGTGTCCTGTAGCTTGGGTATTCCCAAAAGTAATGAATGCATCTGTGGACTCTTCCCGTTTAAGAAGAAAAACATAAATAATAATTTTCTTTTTTTCTGACGGGAAGAGTCCACAGCTCTTGCCCGTGTTTTATCTATGAGGCGGCAGTACATTTTTTCTTCTTTTGGCACTTTTTTCACCCTGATATTTTTCCTATTGTTTCTTGTTCCCTTGGCAGAATGATTGGGAGATGAGGGAAGTGGGTGAGGTATTTGAAGCCTTTGGCTGGGGTATCTTTTCCTCCTCCTGGTGGCCAGGTTTTGAATTCCCAAAAGTAATGAATGCAGCTGTGGACTCTTCCCGTCAGAAGAAAAGAAAATGATCAGGTAAGAATAATTTGTTTTTTAAAAACAATGTTGCAAATGCTACTTCCATAGACTGCTAAAGACACATGCATTCTCCTGAAGTCCTATGAGCCCATTTAGATTTACTCTTCAACAAATAATACCAAGAAAACAAAGCAAATTTAATAAATAGAAGTAAATTGGAAAGTTGTTTAAAACTGCATGCTCCATCTAGACCAGTGCTTTCCAAACTGTGTGTCAGGACACACTAGTGTGTCGGCAGCAGTGTGTAGGTGTGTCCCTGCTTCAGCACAAATTTTTTTAAATTTAATATTTTTATTTTTTTTAATTGTTTTTTGGTTTCTGACTTTCCACCTGCCTGCTACGCATATCACGTGGTTGACACGTGATTGATACTAGTGGGTCACAGATCATCTTAACCAATTGACACAGCTCAGTGGGAACTGAAACTATTACCATTGGCGGATTTGGCGGGACATTGGCTCCTGACTGCACGTGTAGTCTCCTTAATTGGCTCGTGACTGCAAGTGTAGCCAGTGAGTGGGACAGCAGTGTGTTTGCAGTGCGGGCAGTAGTCAGTCGGACTCGCAGAGCTCTGAGGGTGGCAGCTTAAACGCTGAGCTGAAGTCAGAAGTCAGTGGGATTTTTTTGCAGCTAGATCCCAGTAGTGCATTGCTGCTCCTGCTCTTGATATATGGATAGGAAGTGGAAGCTTAAAAATGCTTGATGATGAAATGTGAGTTTCTTTATCTAATATAATACACTAAATATTCCGAAACTGTGTTCATCCCATCAACCTCATACATCCTTTTTGCTAGTACAACTGAATTACTGTGTCGCGAAATGATGTAGGTCTACAAAGTGTGTCACCAACATGAAAAGTTTGGAAAGCTCTGATCTAGACCATGAAAGTTTAATTTTGATTTTACTGTCCCGTAAAAGCTTGTTTTCATCATCTGTCATTAATAACCAGAAGAGTGTGCACAAGTTAATTACTTACAAGTGTCTGAAATCTATTAGAGAATTGTCATTATGTCAATGCTCTGGTCTGAGAGTCTCTTTAAATTGGTCAAATTCTTGATTTTCTCCAGGCTGATTATGACAGTTGTCCAAAAATACTCTGCAGATGCAAGTTACTGCTCTTTTGGTTGCTCCTGACATCACCCAAATGTTCAGTTATTTTCTTCCTACTTTGGACCAGTTTTGCAATTTCTCATTGGGACCTCAATCTTGTCTTAAAGGGACACTGAACCCAAAATTTTTCTTTCGTGATTCAGATGGAGCATGTCATTTTATGCAACTTTCTAGTTTACTCCTATTATCAATTTTTTCTTCGTTCACTTGCTATCTTTATTTGAAAAAGAAGGCATCTAAGCTTCTTTTTTTATTTCAGGACTCTGGACAGCACTTTTTTATTGGTGGATGAATTTATCCATCAATCAGCAAGAATAACCCAGGTTATTCACCAGGCATCTAAGCTTACATTCTTGCATTTCAAATAAAGATAACAAAAGAATGAAGAAAATGTGATAAAAGGAGTAAATTAGAAAGTTGCTTAAAATTGCATGCTCTATCTGAATCACGAAAGAAAAAATTTGGGTTCAGCGTCCCTTTAAATGCAATCTAGTATGCTCACCTTTTTTATATAGCTATAATCTCATCTTGCTGAAACTGAATGCCGGGACATCAGCTGTGGTGACTCAAGTAGTTTTTTTTTTTTTTTTTTTTTTAAAGGGTTGTTGTGGTTACTGAATGCGAGCTCATGAAGACCCACCCTTTCTGGTTGGTGCTGCTGTTCTTCCTCTCTCTTTTTTTTTATTATTTTCTACCTTCAGATTGGTTAAAAGGGCAAAAAGGCTGCATTAAGAAAATGCTAGATTAAATGCTGACATTTTTCTTATTGGGCTATTGCTTGCCTGTACCTATGTCTTTAACCCCTGTATAGGGGCTTGCTTTTACTCATGTGTTTAACCCCTTCAAATGGGTTAAACACATATTTAAAGGGACATTAAACACTTTGAGATAGTAATATAAAATGATAAATCACATATATAAAAATAAGTCTGCAATATACTTTCATTATCTATTTTGTTCCCATTTCTTGTAATTCCCTTCTGAAGTTGTGAGCTTTTCAGATCATGTTAGAAATGGAAGTGCAGAACATTGTTATATTCCCCACAGCCATTGGCTGCACACTCTAGTGACCTATTTATGCCTGTCCCTAATTGGCCACAGCAGAGAAGGTAACCTAAGTTACAACATGGCAGCTCCCATTGTTTTTTAGACACTAAAACTTAACACTTATTTTGTCAATATTTAAACAGCTAATGAAAGTTTAAAAAATACATTTACATGTTATTCTTTTCTTTGACTGCATCATTCTGTCTAGCATTTATTTAGTGTTTAATGTCCCTTTAGCTATGACACTGTTCCAGAGTAGTTATTAGAGATATGCATTTGGATCATTTATTAGGAACCGAATGCAGAAGTATGCGCAATTCGACTCATTTCGGAGCCAAATGGATTCTTGTTCAAGATCACTAGTGATCTTACACAAAAATCAATCCGACTCCAAAAAGAGCCAAATAGCTCATACTTAACAGCGACCAACCCCTTTAAAGGGCTAGTAAATACTTTAAAGGGACACTGAACCCAAATTTTTTCTTTCGTGAAATTTGTCCAATTTTCTTCATTCTCTTGGTATCTTTATTTGAAATACAAGAATGTAAGTTTAGATGCCGGCCCATTTTTGGTTAACAACCTGGGTTGTTCTTGCTGATTGGTGGATAAAGTCATCCACCAATAAAAAAGTGTTGTCCAGGGTCTGAACCAAAAAAAAAAAAAAAGCTTAGATGCCTTCTTTTTCAAATAAAGATAGCAAGAGAACGAAGAAAAATATTAGAAGAAAATTAGAAAGTTGCTTAAAATTGCATGCTCTACCTGAACCACGAAAGAGAAAATTTGGGTTCAGTGTCCCTTTAAGATTGTAATATAAATGATAAATTGAAGGGACATGGAACAAAACATTTTCCCCATGATTCAGATAGAGAATACAATTTTAAACACCATTCCATTTTACTTCTATCATTTAATTTGCTTCATTCTTCAGATATCCTATGCTAAAGAAATAGCAATGCACATTGGTGCGCCAATCACACGTGGCATCTATGTGCAGCGACCAATCAGCAGCTTCTGAGCCTATTTAGACTCAAAGGCTATGAAGAGAATGAAGCAAATTAGATAATAGAAGTAAATTGCAAAGTTGTTAAAAATTGCATGCTATTTCTAAATCATGAAAGAAAAAATGTTTCATGTCCCTTTAAGGATAGTTAAACAACTTTGCAGTATGCTCATAATTTATTTTGCCCCCCCCCCCCCTTTTCCTGCAATTTTTCTGAAAATTGTGTATTTCTCTTAAGTGTATCCAGTCCACGGATCATCCATTACTTGTGGGATATTCTCCTTCCCAACAGGAAGTTGCAAGAGGATCACCCACAGCAGAGCTGCTATATAGTTCCTCCCCTCACTGCCATATCCTGTCATTCTCTTGCAACTCTCAACAAAGACGGAGGTAGTAAGAGGAGAGTGGTGTATTATAGTTAGTTTTTTAACTTCATTCTATTGATATCAAACTTCTATCATGGAAAGTTATTTTTCTGATGGCTATTTCCTCGGCTCGAAGAGTCTCGGAGTTATCTGCCTTACATTGTGATTCTCCTTATCTGATTTTTCATTCAGATAAAGTTGTTCTGCGTACAAAACCTGGGTTTTTACCTAAGGTGGTTTCTAACAAGAATATCAATCAAGAGATTGTTGTTCCATCATTATGTCCTAATCCTTCTTCAAAGAAGGAACGTCTTTTGCATAATCTAGATGTAGTCCGTGCCTTGAAGTTTTACTTACAGGCTACTAAAGATTTTCGCCAAACATCTAACCTGTTTGTCGTTTACTCTGGACAGAGGAGAGGTCAGAAGGCCTCGGGATCCTCTCTTTCTTTTTGGCTTCGGAGTATAATCCGTTTAGCTTATGAGACTGCTGGACAGCAGCCTCCTGAAAGGATTACAGCTCATTCCATTAGAGCTGTGGCTTCCACCTGGGCCTTTAAAAATGAGGCCTCTGTTGAACAGATTTGCAAGGCTGCGACTTGGTCTTCGCTTCATACTTTTTCCAAATTTTACAAATTTGATATTTTTGCTTCTTCGGAGGCTGTTTTTGGGAGAAAGGTTCTACAGGCAGTGGTTCCTTCCGTTTAAGTTCCTGCCTTGTCCCTCCCATCATCCGTGTACTTTAGCTTTGGTATTGGTATCCCACAAGTAATGGATGATCCGTGGACTGGATACACTTAACAAGAGAAAACATAATTTATGCTTACCTGATAAATTTATTTCTCTTGTAGTGTATCCAGTCCACGGCCTGCCCTGTCCTTTTAAGGCAGGTCTAAATTTAATTAAACTTCAGTCACCACTGCACCCTATGGTTTCTCCTTTCTCGGCTTGTTTCGGTCGAATGACTGGATATGGCAGTGAGGGGAGGATCTATGTAGCAGCTCTGCTGTGGGTGATCCTCTTGCAACTTCCTGTTGGGAAGGAGAATATCCCACAAGTAATGGATGATCTGTGGACTGGATACACTACATGAGAAATAAATTTATCAGGTAAGCATAAATTATGTTTTTATGGTCCTGAAACTGAAAGAGCAGACAGCAGGCGTCACAATCTCAACCTTACCTCATGTCTCTGATTTGCGGTTTCTTATATTTTCTGCTTAAACAAAATAGATATTTGGTAATACAAAGACAGTGGTAAGCCCTGTTATCTTAAGACTCAAGACCAAATTTGGCTTCTTCAAATAAGGAATGTGGAAAACAATTGCAGCAATCATGGTTTTAATCTGTTCTAGATATAGTTCAGACTCTGCTGATATGTTAGTCTGTTAGAAAAATGTAATTATGCAATGCTTACTGTCCTTTTAAAGTCTGCTTTGAATTGGTAATCGTAGGAAACATAGAATCCAGGAACTTCAGCATCCAGAATGAACTGCTGTTTGGAAGGTTAATTTTACTTGCAAATAGAGTACAAGTTATGTGATTCACACGCTGCTGGCAGAGCTTTTTCTCACAGGGCTGGCACTGCTAATAGCTTTATCTTGTGGTGTTATACTGTATATGTTTTGCATTATTAACTTGTATCAGATTTTTCTCTTTCATGGTGTATCCAGTCCACGGATTCATCCTTACTTGTGGGATATTCTCATTCCCTACAGGAAGTGACAAAGAGAGCACACAGCAGAGCTGTCCATATAGCTCCGCCCCCCCAGTCATTCTCTTTGCCGCTCTAACAAGTAGCATCTCCACGGGAGGGTAAAGTGAATGTGGTGTTAGATTTGTAGTTTTTATTTCTTCAATCAAGAGTTTGTGATTTTAAAATAGTGCAGGTTTGTACTATTTACTCTGAGGCAGAAAGTGATGAAGATTTCTGCTGAGAGGAAAAAGATTTTAGCATGTTGTAACTAAAATCCATGGCTGTTCTCACACAGGACTGTTGAGTACCGGAGAACTTCAGTTGGGGGGAACAGTTTGCAGGCTTAACTGCTTTAAGGTATGCTCAGTCACTTTTTTTCTAGTCGAGACCTGGTAATGCTAGAAGACTGACAAGAATCCCCATGTGGGGAAGGTAAGCCATATTCTGAGACTCAGTATAGAAGGATGGCTTAGTTAAAAGGGCTTAAATCACTGGTGTACACTGTTATGGGGAAATTGATTATTTTATTACGATAATCCGATATTTGTGCAAGTGTTTATTACATTTGGAACACTTTTTGGGGTTTTATTACGCCTGGCATATCTTTAGACACCTATTTTGTCTTGGGAAGGCCCCACAACTCCGGAGTGAAGAGGGAGGGGGCCTAAATTTTGCGCCTCAGTTGCGCAGATCTTTTGCAAGACAGCTTCATGCAGCTTCACGTGTAGAGTCCAGAGATTGCTAGAAGGACTCCAGAGAGGCTTATTTTCGTCTAAAACTAATCCCCAAGGTAGGTAGGGCCACAGCAGAGACTGTGGCATGGTGCTGTAGCTTGTAAAACCGGTGGCCTGCTTTAATTTGCTCCGGTTTGAGCAATAAGGGGTTAATTGTCTTGAAATTTACTGTGCAATCATTTCAAAGCATTAGGATCATATGTTGAAAATTTCATAGAGATTGGATGTTTTTTTGAGATTTAGTAAAAAAGTGTGCGCTTTTTATTTTTTAAAGGCACAGTACTTCAAAAATTGTATTTTACTGTATTTGAGTGCTGTCTAAGTCTGTTTAACATGTCTGAGCCTACAGATAGACCCTGTTCTATGTGTTTAATAGCCATGGCGGTACCCCCTTTACATTTGTGTTTAAAGTGTGCTAAGATTTCTAAACATTTTAAAGACCATGCAGTGACACTTAAAAATGTAGCCCAAGATGATTCTTTGACGGAAGGTAACGAGGATAGTCCTCTTTCTTCTGTTAAGTGTGATCAGTCCACGGGTCATCATTACTTCTGGGATATTAACTCCTCCCCAACAGGAAGTGCAAGAGGATTCACCCAGCAGAGCTGCATATAGCTCCTCCCCTCTACGTCACTCCCAGTCATTCTCTTGCACCCAGCAACTAGATAGGTCGTGTGAGAGGACTATGGTGATTATACTTAGTTTTATATCTTCAATCAAAAGTTTGTTATTTTAAAATAGCACCGGAGTGTGTTATTACCTCTCTGGCAGAGTTTGAGGAAGAATCTACCAGAGTTTTGCTATGATTTTAGCCGGAGTAGTTAAGATCATATTGCTGTTCTCGGCCATCTGAGGAGAGGTAAACTTCAGATCAGGGGACAGCGGGCAGATGAATCTGCATAGAGGTATGTAGCAGTTTTTATTTTCTGACAATGGAATTGATGAGAAAATCCTGCCATACCGATATAATGTCATGTATGTACACTTTACACTTCAGTATTCTGGGAGAATGGTACTTCACTAGAATTACACTGTAAGAAAGACATAAAGCTGTTTAATAACTAGAGATTATGTTTAACGTTTTTGCTGGAATGTAAAATCGTTTTCATTTGCTGAGGTACTGAGTGAATAAATGTTTGGGCACCATTTTTCCACTTGGCAGTTGCTTAAATCTGTTTTTTCTGTCAGTTTCTGTTCTCCCTCACTGCTGTGTGTGTGAGGGAGGGGCGCTTTTACTATGCATCAAATATTTCAGTCAGCAACTCATTGTATTCCCTGCATGATCTGGTTCATCTCTACAGAGCTCAGGGGTCTTCATCTGGATCAAGAGACCAGAAATTCTCTTCTATGGTGGCTTTCTCGGCCACACCTGTCCAGGGGGATGCCATTCAGCAGACCAGACTGGACAATTGTAACAACAGACGCCAGCCTTCTAGGTTGGGGTGCCGTCTGGAATTCCCTGAAGGCTCAGGGACTATGGAGTCAGGAGGAGAGTCTCCTGCCAATAAACATTCTGGAATTGAGAGCAGTTCTCAATGCCCTCCTGGCTTGGCCCCAGTTGACAACTCGGGGGTTCATCAGGTTTCAGTCGGACAACATCACGACTGTAGCTTACATCAACCATCAGGGAGGGACAAGAAGCTCCTTAGCTATGATGGAAGTATCAAAGATAATTCGCTGGGTAGAGTCTCACTCTTGCCACCTGTCAGCAATCCACATCCCGGGAGTGGAGAACTGGGAGGCGGATTTCTTAAGTCGTCAGACTTTTCATCCGGGGGAGTGGGAACTTCATCCGGAGGTCTTTGCCCAAATACTTCGACATTGGGGCAAACCAGAGATAGATCTCATGGCGTCTCGACAGAACGCCAAGCTTCCTCGTTACGGGTCCAGATCCAGGGATCCAGGAGCAGTCCTGATAGATGCTCTGACAGCACCTTGGGACTTCAGGATGGCTTACGTGTTTCCACCCTTCCCGTTGCTTCCTCGATTGATAGCCAGAATCAAACAAGAGAGAGCATCAGTGATTCTAATAGCACCTGCGTGGCCACGCAGGACTTGGTATGCAGACCTGGTGGACATGTCATCCTGTCCGCCTTGGTCTCTACCTCTGAAACAGGACCTTCTGATACAGGGTCCCTTCAAACATCAAAATCTAACTTCTCTGAAGCTGACTGCTTGGAAATTGAACGCTTAATTTTATCAAGACGTGGGTTTTCTGAATCAGTTATTAGTACCTTAATACAGACTAGGAAACCTGTTACCAGAAAGATTTACCATAAGATATGGCGTAAATACCTACATTGGTGTGAATCCAAAGGTTACTCTTGGAGTAAGGTTAGGATTCCTAGGATATTGTCTTTTCTACAAGAAGGTTTAGAAAAGGGTTTATCTGCTAGTTCATTAAAGAGACAGATCTCAGCTCTGTCCATTCTGTTACACAAACGTCTGTCAGAAGTTCCTGACGTCCAGGCTTTTTGTCAGGCTTTGGCCAGGATTAAGCCTGTGTTTAAAACTGTTGCTCCACCATGGAGTTTAAACCTTGTTCTTAATGTTTTTCAGGGCGTTCCGTTTGAACCCCTTCATTCCATTGATATAAAGTTGTTATCTTGGAAAGTTCTATTTTTAATGGCTATTTCCTCGGCTCGAAGAGTCTCTGAATTATCAGCCTTACATTGTGATTCTCCTTATTTGATTTTTCATTCGGATAAGGTAGTCCTGCGTACTAAACCTGGGTTCTTACCTAAGGTAGTTACTAACAGGAATATCAATCAAGAGATTGTTGTTCCTTCTTTATGCCCAAATCCTTCTTCAAAGAAGGAACGTCTACTGCACAACCTGGATGTAGTCCGGGCTCTAAAATTTTACTTGCAGGCAACTAAGGAATTCCGACAAACGTCTTCTCTGTTTGTCATTTACTCTGGGCAGAGGAGAGGTCAAAAAGCTTCCGCTACCTCTCTTTCTTTTTGGCTTCGTAGCATAATTCGTTTAGCTTATGAGACTGCTGGACAGCAGCCCCCTGAAAGAATTACAGCTCATTCTACTAGAGCTGTGGCTTCCACTTGGGCCTTCAAGAATGAGGCCTCTGTTGAACAGATTTGCAAGGCTGCAACTTGGTCTTCGCTTCATACTTTTTCCAAATTTTACAAATTTGACACCTTTGCTTCATCGGAGGCTATTTTTGGGAGAAAGGTTCTTCAGGCAGTGGTTCCTTCTGTATAAAGAGTCTGCCTATCCCTCCCGTCATCCGTGTACTTTTGCTTTGGTATTGGTATCCCAGAAGTAATGATGACCCGTGGACTGATCACACTTAACAGAAGAAAACATAATTTATGCTTACCTGATAAATTCCTTTCTTCTGTAGTGTGATCAGTCCACGGCCCGCCCTGTTTTTAAGGCAGGTAAATATTTTTTAATTTATACTCCAGTCACCACTTCACCCTTGGCTTTTCCTTTCTCGTTGGTCCTTGGTCGAATGACTGGGAGTGACGTAGAGGGGAGGAGCTATATGCAGCTCTGCTGGGTGAATCCTCTTGCACTTCCTGTTGGGGAGGAGTTAATATCCCAGAAGTAATGATGACCCGTGGACTGATCACACTACAGAAGAAAGGAATTTATCAGGTAAGCATAAATTATGTTTTCCTCTCCCCATGTGTCGACACCAGTTACGCCCGCGCAAGCGTTGCCTAGTACCTCTAGCGCATTGGGCCCTATTACATTACAACAATTAGCAGCAATCATGGATAATTCCCTTGCAGCTTTTTTATCCAAACTGCCAGTTTCTCCTACATTGGTGTATCCGGTCCACGGCTTCATCCTTACTTGTGGGATATTCTCAATCCCTACAGGAAGTGGCAAAGAGAGCACACAGCAGAGCTGTCCATATAGCTCCCCTCAGGCTCCGCCCCCAGTCATTCTCTTTGCCGCTCTAACTAGTAGCATCTCCACGGGGGTGGTATAGAGTATGTGGTGTTTAGTTGTAGTTTTTTATTCTTCTATCAAGAGTTTGTTATTTTAAAATAGTGCCGGCTTGTACTATTTACTCTGCAGCAGAAAGTGATGAAGATTTCTGCTGAGAGGAATATGATTTTAACACCAGTAACTAAAATCCATTGCTGTTCCCACGCAGGACTGTTGAAACCAGAGAACTTCAGTTGGGGGGAACAGTTTGCAGGCTTAACTGCTTCAGGTATGATCAGTCATTTTTCTAACAAGACCTAGTAATGCTAGAAGACTGTCAGCAATCCCCTCTGGGATAGGTAAGCCATTTTTCTTAGACTCTGTATAAAATTATGGCTTATATTAAGGGCTCTATGCTGGTTGACACTATTGTGGGCTAAATCGATTGCTTTTTAGCATGTTTTCACTATAAATAAGGTGTTTTTTCAGACTTTAAAACACTTTTGGGGTTTTATTTTGCGCCTGGCACTTATTTGGACACCTATTCTAGTCAGAAAGGCCCCTCCACTCTGGAATGAAGAGGGAGGAGGCCTCATTTTCAAGCCTCAATTGCACAGTTGTTTTGCTTAGGCAGTTCATGCAGCTTCACGTGGGGAGTCCAGAGGCATCAGAAAAGACTCCAGAGAGGCTTATTTCCTACTAAAATAATCCCTAAGGAAGGTCAAGGCCACAGTGGAAGCTGTGGCATAGTACTGTAGTGTTTTTAACAGGTTAATTGCTGTTATTAGCTCCGGTTTGGGCATTAAGGGGTTAATTGGTCTGATGATTTGATGGTTTTTTGATGTTTTAGTAATAAAGTGTGCACTTTTATTATTTAAAGACACAGTAACGTTTTTTGTCAAAAATAATTTTTATTGCATTGAAGATCTGTTTAAGTCTGTCAAACATGTCTGACCCTTCAGATAACCTATGTTCTGTATGTTCAAAGGCCAAGGTGGTTCCCCCATTAAATTTATGTGTGAAGTGTGCCATAGCGTCCAAACAGCTTAAGGACCGTACAATCACGCTTAAAGATATAGCCCAAGATGATTCTTTAGCTGAAGGTAGTGATGATAGCTCACTATCCTCTCCTTCTGTGTCAACACCAGCTATGCCTGCGCAAGCGATGCCCAGTACATCTAGCGCGCCAATTGCTATTACTATGCAACAGTTAGCAGCAGTAATGGATAATTCTCTCGCAGCATTTTTATCCAAACTGCCAGCTTTTCCTAGGAAGCGTGATTGCTCAGTTTTAAATACAGAAAATGAGCAAGCAGACGCAGAGGATAATTTATCTGTAGTGCCCTCACATCAATCTGACTTGGCGGTGAGGGAGGTCCTGTCTGAGGGAGAACTTTCTGACACAGGAAAAGTTTCTCAGCAGGCAGAGCCTGATACCATAGCATTTAAATTTAAGCTTGAACACCTCCGCGCTCTACTTAAGGAGGTCCTAGCTACTCTTGATGATTGTGACCCTTTGGTGGTCCCAGAAAAATTGTGTAAAATGGATAAATTCTTAGAGGTCCCAGTACACACTGATGCGTTTCCGATACCTAAGAGGGTGGCGGATATAGTGAATATGGAGTGGGAGAAGCCAGGTGTATCTTTTGTTCCCCCTCCTATATTTAAGAAAATGTTCCCCATTGTTGACCCCAGAAGGGACGCGTGGCAGACGGTCCCTAAGGTAGAGGGGGCAGTTTCAACGCTAGCTAAGCGCACAACTATACCAATAGAAGACAGTTGCGCTTTCAAAGATCCTATGGATAAAAAATTAGGTTTACTTAAGAAATTTTTTGTTCAACAAGGTTTTCTTCTTCAACCAATTTCTTGCATTATTCCTGTAACCACTGCAGCTGCTTTTTGGTTTGAGGAATTAGAAAACTCGCTCCAGAAGGAGACTTCTTATGATGAAGTCATGGATAGAATTCACGCCCTGAAGTTGGCTAATTCTTTCATTACAGATGCCGCTTTTCAGTTAGCTAAATTAGCGGCGAAAAATTCTGGTTTCGCAATAGTGGCGCGTAGGGTGCTTTTGGCTAAAATCGTGGTCGGCGGATGTGTCGTCCAAAACAAAATTGCTTAATATTCCTTTCAAGGGTAAGACCCTATTCGGGCCAGAGTTGAAAGAAATTATTTCAGATATCACTGGGGGAAAGGGCCATGCCCTTCCACAGGATAGACCTTTCAAAGTTAAAAATAAGTCTAATTTTCGTTCCTTTCGCAATTTCAGGAACGGACCGGCTTCTACCTCTACAGCCACTAGGCAAGAGGGTAACGCACCCCAGCCCAAACCAGCATGGAAACCATTGCAAGGCTGGAACAAGGGTAAACAGGCCAAAAAGCCTTCTGCTGCTACCAAGACAGCATGAAGGGGTAGCCCCCGATTCGGGACCGGATCTAGTAGGGGGCAGACTTTCTCTCCTTGCTCAGGCCTGGGCAAGAGATGTTCCGGACCCCTGGGCACTAGAAATTGTCTCTCAGGGGTATCTTCTAGAATTCAAGGACCTTCCTCCAAGGGGAAGGTTCCACATGTCTCGCTTATCTTTAGACCAGATAAAGAGACAGGCATTCTTACATTGCGTAGAAGACCTTTTAAAAATGGGAGTGATAAACCCAGTTCCAACAGTAGAACATGAACTGGGATTTTACTCGAACCTGTTTGTAGTTCCCAAAAAGGAAGGAACTTTCAGGCCAATTCCGGATTTAAAGATCCTAAACAAATTCCTCAGAGTTCCATCATTCAAAATGGAAACCATTCGGACAATTTTACCAATGATCCAGGAGGGTCAATATATGACTACCGTGGACTTAAAGGATGCGTACCTGCATATTCCTATCCACAAAGATCACCATCAGTTTCTGAGGTTCGCCTTTCTGGACAAGCATTACCAGTTTGTGACAAAGGTGTTAGGGTCCCTTCTAGCGGTGCTAAGGCCAAGGGGCATTGCAGTAGCACCTTACCTAGACGACATTTTAATACAGGCGTCGTCCTTTCACAAAGCAAGGGCTCATACGGACATTGTTCTAGCCTTTCTAAGGTCTCACGGGTGGAAGGTGAACATAGAAAAAAGTTCTCTGTCCCCGTTCACAAGGGTTCCCTTCCTGGGAACAATAATAGACTTGGTAGAAATGAAAATCTTTCTGACAGAGGTCAGGAAATTAAAACTTTTGAACACTTGTCGAGTTCTTCAATCCATTCCTCAACCCTCCATAGCTCAGTGCATGGAGGTAATAGGACTAATGGTTGCGGCAATGGACGTGGTTCCTTTTGCTCGAATTCATTTAAGACCATTCAACTGTGCATGCTCAAACAATGGAATGGGGATTATGCAGATTTGTCTCCCCAGATTCAGATGGACCAGCAAACCAGAGACTCACTCCTCTGGTGGTTGTCTCAGGATCACCTGTCTCAGGGAATAAGTTTCCGTAGACCGGGGTGGATCATTGTCACGACCGACGCCAGCCTCTTAGGCTGGGGCGCGGTCTGGAAGTCCCTGAAGGCTCAGGGTCTATGGTCTCGGGAAGAATCTCTTCTCCCGATAAACATTTTGGAATTGAGAGCGTTATTCAATGCGCTCCAGCCATGGCCTCAACTAGCGGAGGCCAAATTCATCAGATTTCAGTCGGACAACATGACGACTGTAGCGTACATCAATCATCAGGGGGGAACGAAGAGTTCCCTGGCGATGAGGGAGGGATCCAAGATCATCAAATGGGCAGAGGATCACTCCTGCCATCTATCAGCAATTCACATCCCAGGAACTCCACCCGGAGGTTTTTGCTCAGCTGACCCAGCTATGGGGCATTCCAGATCTGGATCTGATGGCGTCACGTCAGAACTCCAAAGTTCCACGTTACGGGTCCAGGTCCAGGGATCCCAAGGCGACATTGGTAGATGCCTTAGTAGCGCCTTGGTCGTTCAATCTAGCTTATGTCTTTCCACCGTTTCCACTTCTCCCCCGGCTAGTAGCCAGGATCAAACAGGAGAAGGCTTCGGTAATTCTGATTGCTCCTGCGTGGCCACGCAGGACTTGGTATGCAGACCTGGTGAATATGTCATCGGTTCCACCATGGAAGCTGCCTTTGAGGCAGGACCTTCTAATCCAAGGTCCATTCGAACATCCAAACCTAGTTTCTCTGCAACTGACTGCTTGGAGATTGAACACTTGATTCTAGCTAAGCGTGGGTTTTCGGAATCAGTTATAGATACTCTGATCCAGGCTAGAAAGCCTGTCACCAGGAAAATTTACCATAAGATATGGCGGAAATATCTTTGCTGGTGCGAATCCAAGGGTTATTCATGAAGTAAGATTAGGATTCCAAGGATACTATCTTTTCTCCAAGAAGGATTGGAGAAAGGTCTGTCAGCTAGTTCTTTAAAGGGACAGATATCTGCTCTGTCTGTTTTGTTACACAAGCATCTGGCAGCCATGCCAGATATTCAGGTGTTTGTACAGGCTTTAGTCAGAATCAAGCCTCTCTACAGACCTGTGGCTCCTCCATGGAGTCTAAATTTAGTTATTTCAGTTCTTCAAGGGGTTCCGTTTGAACCTCTACATTCCATAGATATTAAGTTACTCTCTTGGAAAGTTTTGTTTTTAGTAGCTATTTCTTCTGCTAGAAGAGTTTCTGAATTGTCTGCTTTGCAATGTAATTCACCCTGGTGTTTCATACAGATAAGGTCGTTTTACGTACCAAACCTGGTTTTCTTCCAAAAGTGGTTTCCAATAAGAATATCAACCAAGAACGTGTCGTCCAAGCCAAAGTTACTAAACATTCCTTTCAAGGGAAAGACCCTTTTCGGTCCCGAGTTGAAAGAAATTATCGCGGATATCACTGGGGGAAAGGGCCATGCCCTTCCGCAGGATAGACCATTTAAGGCCAAAAACAAGGCTAATTTTCGTTCCTTTCGCAACTTCAGGAGCGGACCTGCTTCAACCTCTGCTGCCGCAAAGAAAGAGGGTAACGCTTCACAGCCCAAAGCAACCTGGAAACCCTTGCAGGGCTGGAATAAGGGTAAACGGGCAAAGAAGCCTGCGGCTGCTACCAAGACAGCATGAAAGGGTAGCCCCCGATCCGGGAGCGGATCTAGTAGGGGGCAGATTTTCTCTCTTTGCTCAGGCATGGGCAAGAGATGTTCCAGATCCCTGGGCATTAGAAATTGTTGCTCAGGGGTATCTTCTAGAATTCAAGGACTCTCCTCCAAGGGGAAGGTTCCACGTGTCTCGTTTGTCTTCAGACCAGACAAAGAAACAGGCGTTCTTATGCTGTGTAGAAGATCTTCTAAAGATGGGAGTAATACACCCAGTTCCAATTGCAGAACAAGAATGGAAACCATTCGGACAATCTTACCGATGATCCAGGAAGGTCAATATATGACTACCGTGGATCCAAAGGATGCATACCTACATATTCCTATCCACAAAGATCATCATCAGTTCCTAAGGTTCGCCTTTCTGGACTCGAATTACCAGTTTGTGGCCCTTCCTTTCGGATTGGCCACCGCTCCAAGAATTTTCACAAAGGTGCTGGGGTCCCTTCTAGCGGTACTAAGGCCGCGGGGCATTGCAGTAGCACCTTACCTTGACGACATCTTAATACAGGCGTCGTCTTTTCACAGAGCCAAGGCTCATACGGACATTGTTCTGGCCTTTCTATGGTCTCACGGGTGGAAGGTGAACGTAGAAAAAAGTTCTCTGTCCCCGCTCACAAGGGTTCCCTTCCTGGGAACACTAATAGACTCGGTAGAAATGAAAATATTTATGACGGAGGTCAGGAAGTCAAAGCTTTTAACTACGTGCCGAGCTCTTCATTCCATTCCTCTGCCTTCTGTGGCTCAGTGCATGGAGGTAATCGGGTTAATGGTTGCGGCAATGGACATTGTCCCTTTTGCCCGAATTCATCTCAGACCACTGCAACTGTACATGCTCAAACAGTGGAATGGGGATTATGCAGATTTGTCTCCACAAATACAAATGGACAAGAAAACCAGAGACTCTCTTCTCTGGTGGTTGTCTCAGGATCACCTGTCTCAGGGAATGTGCTTCCGCAGACCAGAGTGGATCATTGTAACGACCGATGCCAGTCTGTTAGGCTGGGGTGCGGTCTGGGACTCACTGAAAGCTCAGGGCCTATGGTCTCGGGAAGAATCTCTTCTCCCAATAAACATTTTGGAACTGAGAGCGATATTGAATACGCTCCAGGCTTGGCCTCAGCTAGCGGAGGTCAAATTCATCAGATTTCAGTCGGACAACATCACGACTGTAGCGTACATCAATCATCAGGGAGGAACAAAGAGTTCCCTAGCGATGAAGGAAGTAACCAAGATCATCAAATGGGCGGAGGATCACTCTTGCCATCTATCTGCAATTCACATCCCCGGAGTAGACAACTGGGAGGCGGATTTTCTGAGTCGTCAGACTTTTCACCCGGGGGAGTGGCAACTCCACCCGGAGGTTTTTGCTCAGCTGACCCAGCTATGGGGCATTCTGGAATTGGATCTGATGGCGTCCCGTCAGAACACCAAACTTCCTCTTTACGGATCCAGGTCCAGGGACCCCAAGGCGGCATTGATAGGTGCTCTAGTAGCACCTTGGTCCTTCAGTCTAGCTTATGTTTTTCCACCGTTTCCTCTTCTCCCTCGGCTTGTAGCCAGAATCAAACAGGAGAAGGCTTCGGTAATTCTGATAGCTCCTGCGTGGCCACGCAGGACTTGGTATGCAGACCTAGTGGACATGTCATCTGTTCCACCATGGAAGCTGCCATTGAGGCAGGATCTTCTAATACAGGGTCCATTCAAGCATCCAAATCTAGTTTCTCTGCAACTGACTGCTTGGAGATTGAACGCTTAATTCTAGCTAAGCGTGGGTTTTCTGAATCAGTTTTCGATACTCTGATCCAGGCCAGAAAGCCTGTCACCAGGAAAATTTACCATAAGATATGGCGGAAATATCTTTGTTGGTGTGCATCCAAGGGTTACTCATGGAGTAAAGTAAGGATTCCCAGGATATTGTCTTTTCTCCAAGAAGGATTGGAGAAAGGATTGTCAGCTAGTTCCTTAAAGGGACAGATATCTGCTCTGTCTATCCTGTTACACAAGCGTCTGGCAGCAGTACCAGACGTTCAGGCGTTTGCACAGGCTTTAGTGAGAATCAAGCCTGTCTATAAACCTGTGGCTCCTCCATGGAGTCTTAATTTAGTTCTTTCAGTTCTTCAAGGGGTTCCGTTTGAACCTTTACATTCCATAGATATTAAGTTATCATCTTGGAAGGTTTTGTTTTTGGTAGCTATTTCTTCTGCTCGAAGAGTTTCTGAATTGTCTGCTTTGCAGTGTAATTCACCCTATCTGGTGTTCCATGCAGATAAGGTTGTTTTGCGTACCAAACCTGGTTTTCTTCCGAAAGTGGTTTCTAATAAGAATATTAACCAGGAAATTATTGTTCCTTCTCTGTGTCCTAATCCAGTTTCTAAGAAGGAACGATTATTGCACAATCTTGATGTGGTTCATGCTTTGAAATTCTATTTACAAGCAACTAAAGATTTCAGACAAACATCTTCCTTGTTTGTTGTCTATTCTGGTAAGAGGAGAGGTCAGAAAGCGTCTGCTACCTCTCTTTCCTTCTGGCTGAAAAGCATCATCCGATTGGCTTATGAGACTGCTGGTCAGCAGCCTCTTGAACAAATTACAGCTCATTCCACCAGAGCTGTGGCTTCCACATGGGCTTTCAAGAATGAGGCTTCTGTAGAACAGATTTGTAAGGCAGCAACTTGGTCTTCACTGCATACTTTTGCCAAATTTTACAAATTTGATACTTTTGCTTCTTCGGAGGCTATTTTTGGGAGAAAGGTTTTGCAAGCAGTGGTGCCTTCCGTTTAGGTTACCTGATTTGTTCCCTCCCTTCATCCGTGTCCTAAAGCTTTGGTATTGGTATCCCACAAGTAAGGATGAATCCGTAGACTGGATACACCATGTAAGAGAAAACAGAATTTATGCTTGCCTGATAAATTACTTTCTCTTACGGTGTATCCAGTCCACGGCCCGCCCTGGCAATTAAGTCAGGTTCAAATTTATTTTTGTAAAACTACAGTCACCACTGCACCCTATGGTTTCTCCTTTTTCTCCTAACCGTCGGTCGAATGACTGGGGGGGCGGAGCCTGAGGGGGAGCTATATGGACAGCTCTGCTGTGTGCTCTCTTTGCCACTTCCTGTAGGGAATGAGAATATCCCACAAGTAAGGATGAATCCGTGGACTGGATACACCGTAAGAGAAAGTAATTTATCAGGTAAGCATAAATTCTGTTTTTTCTGATCGTTTTTTGCAAAACCTGTGTGGCCTAAACTTTGGGTTTCTTTTGTAATATTTGGTAGTTATAGTGCATTTATTTTTCCATTTAAAGAGAATTTTACAGATTCATATATTTGGAGTTTCTCAGCTTTGTTATTATTCATGTGAATATTGGTTTAAAGGAATATAAAAGTGCAGGAAGATAATGCCCTAATGTCAGTTATTTGCAAGCAATAGTGCAATAGCAAAAGGCACTGTGGTTAATCACATAGATAAAATCAGTTCCAGAGCATCAGTACATTACCGGGACCTAGCTGAGCCAACTGTAAGAGCCACCAATCACAAGCTTGCTCCCAGTATTGCATGTCGTCTCCTAAGCCTTTCAACAAAGGATACTAAAAGACAAAGTACATTTGATATATGGAAATCATTGAGAACTTAGTACCTTAAAGTTCAATGCATTTGAATCATGAAAATTTTATTGTAACTTTCATATCATTTTAAAGCTTTATTTGTTTCATTTTATTGGAGGTACAGATGGGCTCATCTATTAAGTCATTCTTCCTTGGTCTCACTCCTCACATTTTACGGAAAGGAAGCATAGAGGGTTAAGGGAAGGTATTGCTTCTGGTAATTCTTTTATCCTTGGCCAAAAAGAGACTTTCTACAACAATTCCCCCCATAAAGTTGTGATTTAAAATGCGCTGTGTATTCTTTACTTTCAACTTGAAATATGCACAGAACTTAGCTTGGTCGCGATATTGCTTATACCACAAGAATAAAGCAAATGAGATAAATGTTGTTTAAAATCACATGTTCTGTCTGAAGTATGACCGAAAAAAATTGGTTTTCATGACCCTGCCACATATCTGTCTCTGATTGGCTTTAGCAAAGATGATGATTAAAAAACCTGCAAAATAAGGCACAGCCAACGGCAGTTGAGACTTTGGAGTAGATACAGCTATCAACAAAGTCTGGATTAGTGCCTGCAAATAAGGAAGGTGTTGGGTGGAGTTAGGTTATTGAACAATAAATGCAGCAACAAATAAGTTAAAAATCCATTGAAAACATTTTCACTCTCCCATTATTACACAACTGCAGGAAATACAAGGTGTTTACCATCCCTTTAAATTTGACTTTGCAAAATGTGACCCCGTATACTCCTTCTGTACTGTTTACTATTTTTGTCTGTATCTAAAAACTGTTATACATCTTGGAAAGCTTTTGTAAATGTAAATAAGGTTACAGATTTTTTTTTTTTTTTTTTTTTTTTTAAATATTACTTACGTATATAAAATTATATGAAATAAATTTTGGCTTTCAAATATTTTTGGGCAATTCTAGGAAAATGTTTCCGCAGCCATTGCACCTTTTTCTTTGTGGCTGTCAAATACATAACCAGGGACAAATGCAAAAATGTTATTCTCTATCAAATTAAAGTGGTTTATTTCTCCAACATTGGTGTGTCCGGTCCACGGCGTCATCCATTACTTGTGGGATATTCTCCTCCCCTACAGGGAAAGGCAAGGAGAGCACACAGCAGAGCTGTCCATATAGCTCCCCCTCTAGCTCCGCCCCCCAGTCATTCTCCTTGCCGCTCTGAAATATTCCACCTGTCTCACTTATCTTCAGACCAGATAAAGAAACAGGCATTCTTACATTGTGTAAGAGACCTATCAAAGATGGGAGTGATAAACCCAGTCCCCTCCGGGGAACAAGGTCTAGGTTTTTACTCAAACCTGTTTGTGGTTCCCAAAAAAGAGGGAACTTTCAGGCCAATCCTGGATTTAAAGATATTAAACAATTTCCTCAGAGTTCCATCCTTCACGTGGCTCTTCCATTCGGTTTAGCCACCGCTCCCAGAATTTTCTCAAAGGTGCTAGGGTCCCTTCTAGCGGTCCTAAGGCCGAGGGGCATCGCTGTAGCACCTTATCTAGACGACATCCTAATCCAAGAGTCATTTCTTTCCAAAGCGAGGGCCCACACAGACATTGTGTTGGCTTTTCTCAGATCTCACGGGTGGAAGGTGAACATAGAAAAGAGTTCACTGTCACCGTCCACAAGGGTTCCATTTCTGGGAACAATAATAGATTCAATGGAAATGAAGATCTTCCTGACAGAAGTCAGAAAGTTAAAGCTTCTAAACGCTTGTCAAGTTCTTCATTCTATTCCTCAACCCTCCATAGCTCGGTGCATGGAAGTAATAGGACTAATGGTCGCAGCAATGGACGTGGTTCCTTTTGCTCGAATTCATCTAAGACCATTACAGCTGTGCATGCTCAATCAGTGGAATGGGGACTATACAGACTTGTCTCCCCAAATTCAAGTAGACCAGGTAACCAGGGACTCACTTCTCTGGTGGTTGACCCAGGATCACCTGTCTCAGGGAATGAGTTTCCGCAGACCGGAGTGGGTCATTGTCACGACCGACGCCAGCCTCTTGGGGTGGGGCGCGGTCTGGGACTCCCTGAAAGCTCAGGGCCTATGGTCTCGGGAAGAGTCGCTTCTCCCGATAAACATTTTGGAACTAAGAGCAATATTCAATGCACTCCTGGCTTGACCTCAGCTCAAACGACTGGCAGCTGTGCCAGATGTACAAGCTTTTGTTCAGGCTTTGGTTAGAATCAAGCCTGTTTACAGAACCATGACTCCTCCTTGGAGTCTAAATTTAGTTCTTTCAGTTCTTCAAGGGGTTCCGTTTGAACCTTTACATTCCATAAATATTAAGTTATTATCTTGGAAAGTACTGTTTTTGGGTGCTATTTCTTCTGCTAGAAGAGTTTCTGAATTATCTGCTTTGCAGTGTAATCCACCCTATCTGGTTTTCCATTCAGATAAGGTTGTTTTGCGTACTAAGCCTGGTTTTCTTCCAAAAGTTGTTTCCAACAAGAATATTAACCAGGAAATAGTTGTTCCTTCTCTGTGTCCGAAACCAGTTTCAAAGAAGGAACGTTTATTACACAATTTAGATGTTGTTCGTGCTTTAAAGTTCTATTTAGAAGCAACAAAAGATTTTAGACAAACCTCATCTTTGTTTGTCGTTTACTCTGGTAAGAGGAGAGATCAAAAAGCTACTGCTACCTCTCTCTCTTTCTGGCTAAAAAGCATTATCCGATTGGCCTATGAGACTGCCGGACGACAGCCTCCTGACCGAATCACAGCTCACTCTACTAGGGCTGTGGCTTCCACATGGGCCTACAAGAACGAGGCTTCTGTTGATCAGATATGTAAGGCAGCGACTTGGTATTCTCTGCACACTTTTGCCAAATTCTACAAATTTGATACTTATGCTTCTTCGGAGGCTATTTTTGGGGGAGAGGTTTTGCAAGCCGTGGTGCCTTCCATTTAGGTAACCTGATTTGCTCCCTCCCTTCATCCGTGTCCTAAAGCTTTGGTATTGGTTCCCACAAGTAATGGATGACGCCGTGGACCGGACACACCAATGTTGGAGAAAACAGAATTTATGCTTACCTGATAAATTACTTTCTCCAACGGTGTGTCCGGTCCACGGCCCGCCCTGGTTTTCCTAATCAGGTTGAAATTTTTTTTGTCTTTATACACTACAGTCACCACGGCACCCTATAGTTTCTCCTTTTTCTCCTAACCGTCGGTCGAATGACTGGGGGGCGGAGCTAGAGGGGGAGCTATATGGACAGCTCTGCTGTGTGCTCTCCTTGCCTTTCCCTGTAGGGGAGGAGAATATCCCACAAGTAATGGATGACGCCGTGGACCGGACACACCGTTGGAGAAAGTAATTTATCAGGTAAGCATAAATTCTGTTTTTTTCTCCCAGGATGTTCCAAGTTTAAAGGGACACTGTACCCAAAAATTTAATTTCGTGATTCAGATTGAGCATGATATTTTAAGCAAATTTCGAATTTACTCCTATTATCAAATTTTCTTCATTCTCTTGGTATCTTTATTTGAAATGCAAGAATGTAAGTTTAGATGCCGGCCCATTTTTGTTAACAACCTGGGTTATCCTTGCTGATTGGTGGATAAATTCATCCACCAATAAAAAAGTGCTGTCCAGAGTACTGAAACAAAAAAAGCTTAGATGCCTTCTTTTTCAAATAATGATAGCAAGAGAACGAAGATAAAAGGAGTAAATTAGAAAGTTGCTTAAAATTGCATGCTCTTTCTGAATTACAAATGAACAAATTTGGGTTCAGTGTCCCTTTAAAACAAAGTAAATTGCAGGCTCTATTTCACAAAATAATAAAGGTTATAAAATGCATGTTATCTATTACCGGTATATCAATGGGGAATTTTTTTTATTGTTTTAAGGATGTTTCTTTTTCTTTTTTTACCCTAATATTGTGCTGTCAACACTTTATTTTTTATTTTTTTTTTCATTGTAATTTAGTCTGCTGGAGCCCCACTCTTGGCAAGGCAGGTGACACCAACTACCATCATCAAGCAGGTATCTCAGACGCCAACAACAGTGCAGCAGACAACAACACTACAGCGCCCTCCTGTGGTTCAGGTGAGTTTTTATTTCCTGACAACATCAGTATTTTGTGATACTGCACTGTAATCTCTTGAAGTCCATCAATTAATGAAAGTGAGTGGCTTTTGTAATAACCTAGCTGGAGAGCTGTCTCCATTCATCTGTTTGCCATTATGCATAGCAACAGAAATCTTCGAAAGCCTTCAAATCTCTTAAAGCTGCTCAGTGTTATACAACATGCATTCACTTATTGTATATGGCATTTTAGCTGTAGTACATTGATTGCAGTTTTAACTGTTTAGCTTCCACAAGGCTAAGCAGTGCATATTTTATCTAGTGCATCAAACACTTGTCACTGTGTTGCCTGTTGACCATTATTCACTTGCTCACACAACCATTAATGATATTGCCTTGTGTATTTCACTTATATTAATGATCCATGTTGGCAAGAAAATATTTTTTTAAAAGGTACATTAAACAGTTTGGGATTATGATGCAAAATGTTTTATGTGTAGTAATAAAAAAAAAGCTATTATTTCTCTTGTAAGGTGTATCCAGTCCACGGATCATCCATTACTTGTGGGATATTCTCATTCCCAACAGGAAGTTGCAAGAGGACACCCACAGCAGAGCTGTAATATAGCTCCTCCCCTAACTGTCATAGCCAGTCATTCTCTTGCAACTCTCAACAAGCTAGGACGTTGTAGGAGAGAGTGGTTAAATATAGCTAGTTTATTTTCTTCAATCAAAAGTTTATTTTTAAATAGTACCGGAGTTGTGCTATTTTATCTCAGGCAGTAAATAGAAGAAGAATCTGCCTGAGGTTTCTATGATCTTAGCAGGTTGTAACTAAGATCCATTGCTATTCTCACATATGTCTGAGGGGATTACACAGATGAGGTAAAACTTCAGCGAGAGAATGGCGTGCAGTTTATTCTGCTATCAGGTATGTGCAGTTATAATTTTTTCTAGAGATGGAAAACACTAGAAAATGCTGCTGATACCGGATTAATGTAAGTTAAGCCTGAATACAGTGATTTAATAACGACTGGTATCATGCTTACTCCCAGGGGTAATACCCTTATGATATTTACAATATAAAACGTTTGCTGGCATGTTTAATCGTTTTTATATATGCTTTGGTGATAAAACTTTATTGGGGCCTAGTTTTTTCCACATGGCCGGCTTAAATTTTGACTAGAAACAATTTCCACTGTTGTAGTATAAAAGTTACAGTTGGTACAGTTAAAATTACAAACTGTGACATCCAGCTTCCCTCAAAGGCCCTCTGAATGCTATAGGAC
Organism: Bombina bombina; assembly: GCF_027579735.1. Taxonomy (NCBI): domain Eukaryota; kingdom Metazoa; phylum Chordata; class Amphibia; order Anura; family Bombinatoridae; genus Bombina; species Bombina bombina. Next base: position 972,635,445 of record NC_069499.1, on the reverse strand, counting down.
ATCTCTAAAGGGCCCAAAGGCTTTCCAAAGTCGTTTATTGGGGAAGGTAGGGCCTCAGCTTGCTGTGGCAGTTGGTTGTGACTGTTAAAAAATGTCTATTTCGTTTTTTTGATCCGTTTTTTGAACTAAGGGGTTAATCATCCATTTGCAAGTGGGTGCAATGCTCTGTTAGCCTATTATACACACTGTAAAAATTTTGTTTGATTTACTGCATTTTTTCACTGTTTTTCAAATTCTGACAAAATTTGTTTCTCTTAAAGGCACAGTACCGTTTTTTATATTTGCTTGTTAACTTGATTTAAAGTGTTTTCCAAGCTTGCTAGTCTCATTTCTATTCTGTATAAACATGTCTGACATGGAAGAAACTCCTTGTTTATTATGTTTAAAAGCCATGGTGGAACCCCCTCTTAGAATGTGTACCAAATGTACTGATTTAATTTTATGCAATAAAGATCATTTTCTGTCTTTAAAAAATGTATCACCAGAGGAATCTGACGAGGGGGAAGTTATGCCGACTAACTTTCCCCACGTGTCAAACCCTTTGACTCCCGCTTAAGGGACTCACGCTCAAATGGCGCCAAGTACATCTAGGGCGCCCATAGCGTTTACTTTACAAGACATGGCGGCAGTCATGGATAATACACTGTCAGCGGTATTAGCCAGACTACCTGAACTTAGAGGTAAGTGAGATAGCTCTGGGGTGAGACAAAATGCAGAGCATACTGACGCTTTAAGAACCATGTCTGATACTATCTCACAATATGCAGAAGCTGAGGAAAGAGAGCTTCAGTCAGTGGGTGATGTTAATGACTCAGGAAAGATACCTGATTCTAATATTTCTACATTTAAATTTAAGCTTGAACACCTCCGCGTGTTGCTTAGGGAGGTTTTAGCTGCTCTGAATGACTGTGATACCATTGCAATGCCAGAGAAATTGTGTAGACTGGATAAATACTTTGCAGTGCCGGTGTGTACTGATGTTTTTCAAATACCTAAAAGGTTTACAGAAATTATAAATAAGGAATGGGATAGACCAGGTGTGCCTTTCTCTTCTCCTCCTATTTTTAGAAAATTTTTTCCAATAGACGCCACAACATGGGACTTATGGCAGACAGTCCCTAAGGTGGAGGGAGCAGTTTCTACTCTAGTAAAGCGTACTACTATCCCTGTCGAGGACAGTTGTGCTTTTTTTTTTTTTTTAGATCCAATGGATAAAAAATTAGGTTACCTTAAGAAAATATTTATTCAACAAGGTTTTATCCTACAGCCCCTTGCATGCATTGCCCCTGTCACTGCTGCTGCGGCGTACTGGTTTGAGTCTCTGGAAGAGGCTTTACAGGTAGCGACTCCATTGGATGACATACTTGGCAAACTTAGAGCACTTAAGCTAGCCAATTCTTTTATTCTGATGCCATTGTTCATTTGACTAAACTAACGGCTAAGAATTCTGGTTTCTCCAACATAGGTGTGTCCGGTCCACGGCGTCATCCTTACTTGTGGGATATTCTCTTCCCCAACAGGAAATGGCAAAGAGCCCAGCAAAGCTGGTCACATGATCCCTCCTAGGCTCCGCCTTCCCCAGTCATTCTCTTTGCCGTTGTACAGGCAACATCTCCACGGAGATGGCTTAGAGTTTTTTGGTGTTTAAATGTAGTTTTTATTCTTCAATCAAGAGTTTGTTATTTTAAAATAGTGCTGGTATGTACTATTTACTCTGAAACAGGAAAGAGATGAAGATTTCTGTTTGTAAGAGGAAAATGATTTTAGCAACCGTTACTAAAATCGATGGCTGTTTCCACACAGGACTGTTGAGAGGAATTAACTTCAGTTGGGGGAAACAGTGAGCAGACTTTTGCTGCTTGAGGTATGACACATTTCTAACAAGACTCGGTAATGCTGGAAGCTGTCATTTTCCCTATGGGAACCGGTAAGCCATTTTCTTTGTTTAAGTAAAAGAATAAAGGGCTTCATTAGGGCTTAAAAAACTGGTAGACATTTTTCTGGGCTAAAACGATTACTAAGTATATTTGGCAGATTATTACTTTTAATAGTTGTTAAATCTTGGGGATTGTTTTAATAAAAACGGCAGGCACTGTATTGGACACCTTTTTCACTGGGGGCCTTTTCTAGTCATAGACAGAGCCTCATTTTCGCGCCTCTAATGCGCAGTTGTTTTTGGAAAGCATGGCATGCAGATGCATGTGTGAGGAGCTAAGAACCACTGAAAAAGCTTATAGAAGGCATCATTTGGTATCGTATTCCCCTCTGGGCTTGGTTGGGTCTCAGCAAAGCAGATACCTGGGACTGTATAGGGGTTAAATGTAAAAACGGCTCCGGTTCCGTTATTTTAAGGGTTAAAGCTTTCAAATTTGGTGTGCAATACTTTTAAGGCTTTAAGTTACTGTGGTGAAATTTTGGTGAAATTTGAACAATTCCTTCATACTTTTTCACATATTCAGTAATAAAGTGTGTTCAGTTTAAAATTTAAAGGGACAGTAACGGTTTTATTGTAAAACGTTTTTTGTGCTTTGTTAACAAGTTTAAGCCTGTTTAACATGTCTGAACCATCAGATAACGATGTTCTATATGTATGAAAGCCAATGTGTCTCCCCATTTAAATATATGTGATATATTTGTGTCATAATGTCCAAACAAAGTAGGGATAATAATGCCATAGATATGATATTGCCCAAGATGATTCCTCTAATGAGGGGAGTAAGCATGGTACTGCATCATCCCCTTCTGTGTCTACACCAGTTTTGCCCACACAAGAGGCCCCTAGTACATCTAGTGCGCCAATACTTATTACCATACAACAATTAATGGCTGTAATGGATAATTCTATTGCATGCATTTTTTTCCAAAATGCCTACTTATCAGAGAAAGCGTGATTGCTCTGTTTTAAACACTGAGGAGCAAGAGGACGCTGATGATATCTTTTCTGACATACCCTCACACCTATCTGAAGGGGCCAGGAGGGAGGTTTTGTCTGAGGGAGAAATTTCAGATTCAGGGAAAATTTCTCAACAAGCAGAACCTGATATTGTAACTTTTAAATTTAAATTTCAACATCTCCACGCACTACTTAAGGAGGTATTATCTACTCTGGATGATTGTGACAATTTGGTCATTCCAGAGAAATTAGGTAAGATGGACAAGTTCCTAGAGGTTCCGGTGCCCCCCGATGTTTTTCCTATACCCAAGCGGGTGGCGGACATAGTAAATAAGGAGTGGGAAAGGCCCGGCATACCCTTTGTCCTCCCCCTATATTTAAGAAATTAGTTTCCTATAGTCGACCCCAGAAAGGACTTATAGCATACAGTCCCCAAGGTCGAGGGGGCGGTTTCTACTCTAAACAAACGCACTTCTATTCCTATAGAAGATAGTTGTGCTTTCAAGATCCTATGGATTAAAGGTTAGAGGGTTTGCTTAAAAAGATGTTTGTTCAGCAAGGTTACCTTCTACAACCAATTTCATGCATTGTTCCTGTCACTACAGCTGCGTGTTTCTGGTTCGAAGAACTAGAAAAGTCGCTTAATAAAGAATCTTCGTACGAGGAGGTTTTGGACAGAGTTCAAGCTCTTAAATTGGCTAACTCTTTTTTATTTTAGATGCCGCTTTGCAATTAGCTAGATTAGCGGCGAATAATTCAGGGTTTGCTATCGTGGCGCGCAGAGCGCTTTTGCTTAACATCCCTTTCAAGGGTAAAACACTGTTTGGCCCTGACTTGAAAGAGATTATTTCAGACATCACTGGGGGAAAGGGCCACGCCCTCCCACAGGATAGGTCTTTTAAGGCTAAAAATAGGCCAAATTTTCGTCCCTTTCGCAGAAACGGACCAGCCTCAAATTCTAGACCCTCTAAGCAAGAGGGTAATACTTCTCAAACCAAGCCAGCCTGGAGGCCGATGCAAGGCTGGAACAAGGGTAAGCAGGCCAAGTCACCTGCCACTGCTACCAAAACAGCATGAAGTGTTGGCCCCCGATCTGGGAAGGATCTGGTGGGGGGCAGACTTTCTCTCTTTGCTCAGGTTGGGGCAAGAGATGTTCAGGATCCTTGGGCGCTAGAAATAGTTTCTCAAGGTTATCTCCTGGAATTCAGGGAACTACTCCCAAGGGGAAGGTTCCACGGGTCTCAATTATCTTCGAACAGGCATTCTTACACTGTGTAGAAGACCTGTTAAGCATGGGAGTGATTCATCCTGTTCCATTAGGAGAACAAGGGATGGGTTTTTACTCCAACCTGTTCATAATTCCCAAATAAGAGGGAACATTCAGACCTATTTTAGATCTCAAGATTCTAAACAAGTTTCTAAGGGTTTCATCATTCAAAATGGAAACCATTCGAACGATCCTTTCTACCATCCAGGAAGGTCAATTCATGACCACGGTGGACTTAAAGGATGCGTACCTACGTATTCCTATCCACAAGGAACATTTTCGGTTCCTAAGGTTCGCCTTTCTGGACAAGCATTACCTGTGGCACTTCCATTCGGATTAGCCACTGCTCCAAGGATTTTCACAAGGGTACTAGGGTCCCTTCTAGCGGTGCTAAGACCAAGGGGCATTGCAGTAGTACCTTACTTGGACGACATCCTGATTCAGGTGTCGTCTCTGTCAAAAGCAAGGGCTCATACGGACATTGTCCTAGCCTTTCTCAGATCTCACAGGTGGAAAGTGAACATAGAAAAAAGTTCTCTGTCCCCGTCAACAAGAGTTCCCTTCTTGGGAACAATAATAGTTTCCTTAGAAATGAAGGTTTTTCTGACAGAGGCCAGAAAATCAAAACTTCTAAGCTCTTGTCAGGTACTTCATTCTGTTCTTATTCCTTCCATAGCGCAGTCCATGGAAGTAATAGGGTTGATGGTTGCGGCAATGGACATAGTTCCTTTTGCACGAATTCATCTAAGACCATTGCACCTGGGCATGCTCAGACAGTGGAATGGGGATTATACAGTCTTGTCTCCGACGATACAAGTAGATCAAATAACCAGAGATTCACTCCGTTGGTGGCTGACCCTGGACAACCTGTCACAGGGAATGAGCTTCCGCAGACCAGAATAGGTCATTGTCACGACCGACGCCAGTCTGGTGGGCTGGGGCGCGGTCTGGGAACCCCTGAAAACTCAGGGTCTATGGTTTCGGGAAGACTCTCTTCTCCCGATAAACATAATGGAACTGAGAGCGATATTCAATGCTCTCAAGGCTTGGCCTAGACTAGCAAAGGCCAAATTCATAAGGTTTCAATCAGTCATCATGACGACTGTTACATATATCAACCATCAGGGGGTAACAAGGAGTTCCCTGGCGATGGAGGAGCATTCGGGGGAGTGGGAACTCTATCTGGAAATCTTTGCCCAAATAACTCAATTATGGGGCATTCCAGACTTGGTTCTGATGGCCTCTCGTCAGAACTTCATGGTCCCTTGTTACGGGTCCAAATCCAGGGATCCCAAGGCGACTCTATTGGATACAATAGTAGCACCTTGGATCTTCAACCTAGCTTATGTATTCCCACCGTTTCCTCTCATTCCCAGGCTGGTAGCCAGGATCAATCTGGAGACTGCTTCGGTGACCTTGATAGTTCCTGTGTGGCCACGCAGGACTTGGTATGCAGACCTGGTGAATGTGTCATCGGCTCCACCATGGAAGCTACCTTTGAGACAGGACCTTCTTATTCAGGGTCCATTTGAACATCCGAATCTGGTTTTCCTCCAACTGACTGCTTGGAGTTTGAACGCTTGATTTTATCAAAGCGTGGGTTTTCAGATTCTGTAGTAGATACTCTTATTCAGGCTAGAAAGCCTGTAACTAGAAAAATTTACCATAATATATGGAAAAAATATATCTGTTGGTGTGAATCTAAAGGATTCCCATGGAACAAGATAAAAATTCCTAAGATTCTTTCCTTTCTACAAGAAGGTTTGGAGAAAGGATTTTCTGCGAGTTCTCTGAAGGGACAGATCTCTGCTTTATCTGTTTTACTTCACAAAAGGCTGGCAGCTGTGCCAGACGTTTAAGCGTTTGTTCAGGCTCTGGTTAGAATCAAGCCTGTTTACAGACCTTTGACTCTTCCCTGGAGTCTTAATCTAGGTCTTTCAGTTCTTCAAGGGGTTCCGTTTGAACCCTTACATTCCATAGATATTAAGTTATTATCTTGGAAAGTTTTGTTTTAGGTTGCAATTTCTTCTGCTAGAAGAGTTTCTGAGTTATCTGCTCTGCAGTGTTCTCCGCCCTATCTGGTCCATGCAGATAAGGTGTTTTTTACGTACTGAGCCTGGTTTTCTTCCGAAGGTTGTTTCCAACAAAAATATTAACCAGGAGATAGTTGTACCTTCTTTGTGTCCGAATCCAGTTTCAAAGAAGGAACGTTTGTTACACAATTTGGACGTTGTCCGTGCTCTAAAATTCTATTTAGATGCTACAAAGGATTTCAGACAAACATCTTCCTTGTTTGTTGTTTATTCTGGTAAAAGGAGAGGTCAAAAAGCAACTTCTACCTCTCTATCTTTTTGGCTTAAAAGCATCATCAGATTCCACTAGGGCCGTGGCTTCCACATGGGCCTTTAAGAACGAGGCTTCTGTTGATCAGATATGTAAGGCAGCGACTTGGTCTTCACTGCACACTTTTACCAAATTTTACAAATTTGATACTTTTGCTTCTTCTGAGGCTATTTTTGGGAGAAAGGTTTTGCAAACCGTGGTGCCTTCCATCTAGGTGACCTGATTTGCTCCCTCCCATCATCCGTGTCCTAAAGCTTTGGTATTGGTTCCCACAAGTAAGGATGACGCCGTGGACCGGACACACCTATGTTGGAGAAAACAGAATTTATGTTTACCTGATAAATTACTTTCTCCAACGGTGTGTCCGGTCCACGGCCCGCCCTGGTTTTTTAATCAGGTGTGATGATTTATTTTCTTTAACTACAGTCACCACGGTATCATATGATTTCTCCTATGCAAATATTCCTCCTTTACGTCGGTCGAATGACTGGGGAAGGCGGAGCCTAGGAGGGATCATGTGACCAGCTTTGCTGGGCTCTTTGCCATTTCCTGTTGGGGAAGAGAATATCCCACAAGTAAGGATGACGCCGTGGACCGGACACACCGTTGGAGAAAGTAATTTATCAGGTAAACATAAATTCTGTTTTTGCTATACAGGCGCGCAGAGCGCTATGGCTTAGATCATGGTCAGCTGACGTGACTTCAAAATCTAAGCTACTTAACATTCCCTTCAAGGGGTAGACCCTATTCGGGCCTGGTTGAAGGAGATTATTGCTGATATCACTGGAGGAAAAGTTCATGCCCTTCCTCAGGACAGGTCCAAATCTAGGGCCAAACAGTCTAATTTTCATGCCTTTCAAAACCTCAAGGCAGGTGCGGCATCAACTTCCTCTAATAATAAACAAGAGGGAACTTTTGCTCAATCCAAGACGGTCTGGAGACCAAACCTGACATGGAAAAAAGGTAAGCAGGTAAAAAAGCCTGCTGCTGCCTCTAAGACAGCATGAAGGAACGGCCCCCTATCCGGGAACGGATCTAGTAGGGGGCAGACTTTCACTCTTTGCCCAGGCGTGGGCAAGAGATGTTCAGGATCCCTGGGCGTTGGAAATTATATCCCAGGGATATCTTCTGGACTTCAAAGCTTCCCCTCCCAAAAGGGAGATTTCACCTTTCACAATTATCTGCACACCAGATAAAGAGAGAGGCATTCTTACACTGTGTACGAGTCCTCCTAGTTATGGGAGTGATCCATCCACTTCCAAAGGAGGAACAGGGACAGGGTTTTTACTCAAATCTGTTTGTGGTTCCCAAAAAAGAGGGAACCTTCAGACCAATTTTGGATCTAAAGATCTTAAACAAATTCCTCAAAGTTCCGTCGTTCAAGATTAAAACTATTCGTACCATCCTACCACTGATCCAGGAGGGTCAATATATGACTACAGTGGATCTAAAGGATGCTTATCTTCACATTCCGATACACAAAGATCATCATCGGTTTCTCAGGTTTGCCTTTTAAGACAGGCATTACCAGTTGTAGCTCTTCCCTTGGGATTAGCTACAGCCCCAAGAATCTTTACAAAGGTTCTAGGGTCACTTATGGCGGTCCTAAGGCCGCGGGGCATAGCAGTAGCCCCTTATTTAGACGACATCCTGATACAGGCGTCAAACTTCCAAATTGCCAAGTCTCATACGGGCGTAGTACTGGCATTTCTGTGGTCGCATGGGTGGAAAGTGAACGAGGAAAAGAGTTCTCTATCCCCACTCACAAGAGTTTCCTTTCTAGGGACTCTGATAGATTCTGTAGAAATTAAAATTCACCTGACGGAGTCCAGGTTATCAAAGCTTCTAAATTCCTGCCGGGTTCTTCATTCCATTCCGCGCCCTTCAGTGGTTCAGTGTATGGAAGTAATCGGCTTAATGGTAGCGGCAGTGGACATAGTGCCGTTTGCACGCTTACATCTCAGACTGCTGCAACTATGCATGCTCAGTCAGTGGAGCGGGGATTACACAGATTTGTCCCCTCAACTGAATCTGGACCAAGAGACCAGGGATTCTCTTCTCTGGTGGCTATCTCGGGTCCATCTGTCCAAAGGTATGACCTTTCGCAGGCCAGATTGGACAATTGTTACGACAGATGCCAGCCTTCTAGGTTGGGGTGCAGTCTGGAACTCCCTGAAGGCTCAGGGATCATGGACTCAGGAGGAGTCTCTCCTTCCATTAAATATTCTGGAACGAAGAGCGATATTCAAGGCTCTTCAGGCTTGGCCTCAGTTAGCAACTCTGAGGTACATCAGATTTCAGTCGGACAACATCACGACTGTAGCTTACATCAACCATCAAGGGGAAACGAGAAGTTCCCTAGAGATGTTAGAAGTTTCAAAAATAATTCGCTGGGCAGAGATTCACTCTTGCCACCTATCAGCTATCCATATCCCAGGTGTAGAGCACTGGGAGGCGGATTTTCTAAGTCGTCAGACTTTTCATCCGGGAGAGTGGGAACTCCATCCGGAGGTATTTGCACAACTGATTCATCGTTGGGGCAAACCAGAACTGGATCTCATGGCGTCTCGCCAGAACGCCAAGCTTCCGTGTTACGGATCCAGGTCCAGGGATCCCAAGGCGACACTGATGGATGCTCTAGCAGCGCCCTGGTCTTTCAACCTGGCTTATGTGTTTCCACCGTTTCCTCTGCTCCCTCGACTGATTGCCAAGATCAAGCAGGAGAGAGCATCGGTGATTCTGATAGCACCTGCGTGGCCATGCAGGACCTGGTATGCAGATCTAGTGGACATGTCATCATTTCCACCATGGTCTCTGCCTCTGAAACAGGACCTTCTACTTCAGGGTCCTTTCAACCATCCAAATCTAATTTCTCTGAGGCTGACTGCCTGGAGATTGAACGCTTGATTTTATCAAAGCGTGGCTTCTCCGAGTCAGTTATTGATACCTTAAGACAGGCACGAAAGCCTGTCACCAGGAAAATTTACCATAAGGTATGGCGTAGATATCTTTATTGGTGTGAATCCAAGGGTTATTCATGGAGTAAGGTCAGGATTGCTAGGATATTATCTTTTCTCCAAGAAGGTTTGGAAAAAGGATTGTCAGCTAGTTAAGCGTCTGGCAGATGTTCCAGACGTTCAGGCATTTTGTCAGGCTTTAGTTAGAATCAAGTCTGTGTTTAAACCTGTTGCTCCACCATGGAGCTTAAACTTGGTTCTTAAGGTTCTTCAAGGAGTTCCGTTTGAACCTCTTCATTCCATAGATATCAAGCTTTTATCTTGGAAAGTTCTTTTTTTTTTGGTAGCTATTTCCTTGGCTCGTAGAGTCTCTGAGCTATCTGCCTTACAATGTGATTCTCCTTATCTGATTTTTCATACGGATAAGGTAGTCCTGCGTACCAAACCTGGGTTCTTACCTAAGGTGGTATCTAACAAGATTATCAATCAAGAGATTGTTGTTCCATCCTTGTGTTACACAATTTGGACGTGGTCCATGCTTTAAAGTTTTACTTACAAGCTACTAAAGATTTTCGTCAAACATCTGCTTTGTTTGTTGTCTACTCTGGACAGAGGAGAGGTCAAAAGGCTTCGGCAACCTCTTTTTCTTTTTGACTAAGAAGCTTAATCCGCTTAGCCTATGAGACTGCTGGACAGCAACCTCCTGAAAGGATTACAGCTCATTCCACTAGAGCTGTGGCTTCCACTTGGGCCTTTAAAAATGAGGCTTCTTTTGATCAGATTTGCAAGGCGACGACTTGGTCTTCGCTTCATATTTTTTCAAATTTTACAAATTTGATACTTTTGCTTCTTCGGAGGCTATATTTGGGAGAGAGGTTTTACGGGCAGTGGTTGCTTCCATTTAAGTTCCTGCCTTGTCCCTCCCTTCATCCGTGTACTTTAGCTTTGGTATTGGTATCCCACAAGTAATGGATGATCCGTGGACTGGATACACCTTACAAGAGAAAACACAATTTATGCTTACCTGATAAATGTATTTCTCTTGTGGTGTATCCAGTCCACGGCCCGCCCTGTCATTTTAAGGCAGGTAATTTTTAAATTTAAACTACAGTAACCACTGCACCCTATGGTTCCTCCTTTCTCGGCTTGTTTTCGGTCGAATGACTTACTATGACAGTTAGGGGAGGAGCTATATTACAGCTCTGCTGTGGGTGTCCTCTTGCAACTTCCTGTTGGGAATGAGAATATCCCACAAGTAATGGATGATCCGTGGACTGGATACACCACAAGAGAAATAAATTTATCAGGTAAGCATAAATTGTGTTTTTTTTCCACTTTTTCTGTAATTTTAACTTTTTTTTTTTTTTTTTTTAAGTGTTACAGTTTCTATAAAGTAATGGGCGCTAACATGTTTGAATCTAGGTTATCCACTTATCTCTCTCTTCTGTGAACAGTAATATAAGATATAAAACAGGCATTAAAGGGGTATTTGCAAACACGGCTTTATGGAAACTTTGTTATATAGTTACTTAAACAATCCTATATTCTACACAACTTGATTGCCTTATTTTATATCTGTCTCTAATTGTTCTCAGCAGAAGAGAGAGATAAGTTAAAAACCTGGAAGTACATTATAGAAACTAAGCCTTTATATTTATATAGCCAATATTTATACAGCTAATTAAATAGGCTACATAGTATTCTCAGGCTAATCTTTGCTTTGAGAACATTATTCTGTCTAGAGTATTTACTGTTTTATACCCCTTTAACTGTCGCATCAAAGAAGACTTACAGGAAGAATATACATTCTTCATCCTCTAGTTATTCTATGGTTCCCTGACATTGTTTTTGCAGCTGCACTTTACGATCTGCACATTCAATATAAAGTTTAGCAATCTAGCCACTTCATATTCTATGCTCAGTGAATTAAGTAAAAATGAAAATACATCAACGCAAAGTACAAATCTAGTCCTGTCCCATGTCATTTTATATGGCATCCTCTGCATTTTATGTGATGTAGCTGTTGAACTAGATTGGTTAAATTGAAATGTACAGACACTTCTGCCATCAAGTGGCCTCTGAATGCTAATGCAGTATCACTTAATATACCTTTGCATGGTTAGAAAATTTAGCTTTAATCATGGTGCTTTCAAATCATAGTCCTGTGTAACATTTTGTTCTAGAGCAGTCGTTTTCATAAAAGTTTAGCTAGTACATTTCTATTTCACCAGTTTAATAGACTTGTTTTAAAGAATGCATGGGTATTGAGTGTTGCAAGCACATTATAAACTCATTTTATTTTTATATAGCATTTGCTTGTGGGTATAAAATATTATCTTCCAAAATCATAGGATTGTTTGCATTGTACTTCTTAAAATTGTAATTGGTGTATTTTATGATGAATCAACATAATTAAGCTTTTAAAGGGAAAACTGCAAACCTCACGTGGTATGTACATGCAGAATTCATTTTTAATATGTGCCTTTAATGTGACTTAAAGGCACATTATACTGCCAAATTTGCATGCTCTAATTCATCAGAGCATGTAATATTAGATCTACTGACCCTGCAAGTCTGTGTGTTTTAATCCCCACAAACGGGCTAAAAACACAATGTTCTGCCCTGGAGCTGCAGAGAACTGCTGGTCCTGAGCAGACCGACATTTAGCCGTGGCAGTTGCACAAACCTTTTCCGGTGGTGTAACACAGACAGTTTAGAGCATGTCATTTCTGCACACTGCCACTTTAATATACTAGGTTGCAAAGTATATTTTGTAGAGGTGTACTGATATTATTTTAACTATATACTGAACCCTCAATACAAACAGATGTTATATATTTAGACCCAACCGTTTTGCCATGGCTGTTTTTATGTACACTAATGGATGAATTTAAAAATTTAAACCGTTGCTTTGTGTCAGATTTTTTTAAACAAATATTAATTTATAAAACTTATAAATACACTTTATGGGATTGGATTAAACACATTTCCATTTTCATGCCAAAATTGGCATTTTTGGATTTTTCTCCACTTCAAACATAACTTGACAGGAGGCAGAATAGGTATCATGACCATTGGGTAAATATCAAGCTACCACTGAAGAAAGACAAAAACTTCAAATAAACAATAGAACTATAGAGATTTTCTCCTTCCAATTTTCCAATTTCTTCTAAAGAAAGTATGATTTGCTGTCTGCTGGTCTCTCCTTTTTATTTCTTTGCCTACTAGATTATCTTTCCTTTTGTAGGATATGTAGCTTTGATCCATCTATGTTCTATGCTCGTGAGCTGCAGGGGTCATGCTACTACATAGAGCTTCCCTACATACCCTCCCTAGATATGATGAGCCAAGGGTTTCAACCACAAAGTGATTGCCCATTCCTCTTGAGCTCTCCCTTTAGCTATAGGGTATATGTCCATTTTTACATTTTCATAGTGTGGTCTCTTTGCCAGTTCTCATCTGTGCACCTCATGTGTAAGGGTCTTTCTTTTCTACAGAATCTCACATTGATGTTGTCCACTGTAAGTACACACTTTAATCGTCTCAGAAAGCATCTGGTTATACTTATGAGCCACACCAACTAGTCATCAGAAGGCACCTCCTTGCTTCCTTTTCTCCGTTTTACCCTTTCCTACATATTAGAGTTACTGGTCATGCTGCAGAAGAAGCTTCTCATGAGCAGCTGAGCACTCCTTGGACCTTTTATACCTTTGTTAGCATTATTCTTTTTTGTTTTTTTAATGTGATGTGTCAAGATTTATAAAAGTTGTGTTTCTCTTGTTAAGTGTGTTCAGTCCACGGGTCATCCATTACTTATGGGATATATTCTCCTTCCCAACAGGAAGTTGCAAGAGCAGAGCTGCTATATAGCTCCACCCCTCACATGTCATATCCAGTCATTCTCTTGCAAGTCTCAACAAAGGAGGTTGTGAGAGGAGATAGGAGTAACATCAAAAGTTTATTATTTTAAAATAGCACCGGAGTGTGCTGTTTGTTCTCTCAGGCAGTATTTAGAAGAAGAATCTGCCTGCGTTTTTTCTATGATCTTAGCAGACGTAACTAAGATCCACTGGCTGTTCTCGCACATTCTGAGGAGTGGGGTATCTTCGGAGAAGGGAATAGCATGCGGGGTCCCCCGCACATGAGGTATGTGCATTAAAATATTTTCTAGGAATGGAATTGACTATGAAAACACTGCTGTTACCCATATGACGTAAGTACATCCTTTAATGCAGTAGTAGCGACTGGTATCAGGCTGATAAATGTATGCGCTGTTGAGTTATTTTCTAGGGACTAGAATTTAACTTTAAATACTGTTAGTACTGAAATAAATGTATGAGCCTTAACTGCAGTAGAAGCGACTGGTAGCAGGCTTAGTGATAACTTTGCATAACACTGGAAAGTTGTTTTTTAAAAAACGTTTACTGGCATGTTATTCTTTTTGTGAGGTACTTTGGTGATAAATCTTTCTCCAACATAGGTGTGTCCGGTCCACGGCGTCATCCTTACTTGTGGGATATTCTCTTCCCCAACAGGAAATGGCAAAGAGCCCAGCAAAGCTGGTCACATGATCCCTCCTAGGCTCCGCCTACCCCAGTCATTCTCTTTGCCGTTGTACAGGCAACATCTCCACGGAGATGGCTTAGAGTTTTTTAGTGTTTAACTGTAGTTTTTATTCTTCAATCAAGAGTTTGTTATTTTAAAATAGTTCTGGTATGTACTATTTACTCTGAAACAGAAAAGAGATGAAGATTTCTGTTTGTAAGAGGAAAATGATTTTAGCAACCGTTACTAAAATCCATGGCTGTTCCACACAGGACTGTTGAGAGGAATTAACTTCAGTTGGGGGAACAGTGAGCAGTCTTTTGCTGCTTGAGGTATGACACATTCTAACAAGACGATGTAATGCTGGAAGCTGTCATTTTCCCTATGGGATCCGGTAAGCCATTTTTATTCAGACAGTAAATAAGGGTTTCACAAGGGCTTATTAAGACTGTAGACATTTTCTGGGCTAAATCGATTCATATATTACACATATTTAGCCTTGAGGAATCATTTAATCTGGGTATTTTTGTAAAATAATATCGGCAGGCACTGTTTCAGACACCTTATTCTCTAGGGGCTTTCCCTAATCATAGGCAGAGCCTCATTTTCGCGCCGGTATTGCGCACTTGTTTTTGAGAAGCATGACATGCAGTCGCATGTGTGAGGAGCTCTGATACATAGAAAAGACTTTCTGAAGGCGTCATTTGGTATCGTATTCCCCTTTGGGCTTGGTTGGGTCTCAGCAAAGCAGATACCAGGGACTGTAAAGGGGTTAAAGTTAAAAACGGCTCCGGTTCCGTTATTTTAAGGGTTAAAGCTTCCAAATTTGGTGTGCAATACTTTTAAGGCTTTAAGACACTGTGGTGAAATTTTGGTGAATTTTGAACAATTCCTTCATACTTTTTCGCAATTGCAGTAATAAAGTGTGTTCAGTTTAAAATTTAAAGTGACAGTAACGGTTTTATTTTAAAACGTTTTTTGTACTTTGTTATCAAGTTTATGCCTGTTTAACATGTCTGAACTACCAGATAGACTGTGTTCTGAATGTGGGGAAGCCAAGGTTCCTTCTCATTTAAATAAATGTGATTTATGTGACACTGAAAATGATGCCCAAGATGATTCCTCAAGTGAGGGGAGTAAGCATGGTACTGCATCGTTCCCTCCTTCGTCTACACGAGTCTTGCCCACTCAGGAGGCCCCTAGTACATCTAGCGCGCCAATACTCCTTACTATGCAACAATTAACGGCTGTAATGGATAATTCTATCAAAAACATTTTAGCCAAAATGCCCACTTATCAGCGTAAGCGCGACTGCTCTGTTTTAGATACTGAAGAGCATGAGGACGCTGATGATAATGGTTCTGAAATGCCCCTACACCAGTCTGAGGGGGCCAGGGAGGTTTTGTCTGAGGGAGAAATTTCAGATTCAGGGAAAATTTCTCAACAAGCTGAACCCGATGTGATTACATTTAAATTTAAGTTGGAACATCTCCGCGCTCTGCTTAAGGAGGTATTATCCACTCTGGATGATTGTGAGAATTTGATCATCCCAGAGAAACTATGTAAAATGGACAAGTTCCTAGAGGTCCCGGGGCTCCCAGAAGCTTTTCCTATACCCAAGCGGGTGGCGGACATTGTAAATAAAGAATGGGAAAGGCCCGGTATACCTTTCGTCCCTCCCCCCATATTTAAAAAATTGTTTCCTATGGTCGACCCCAGAAAGGACTTATGGCAGACAGTCCCCAAGGTCGAGGGAGCGGTTTCTACTTAAAACAAACGCACCACTATACCCATAGAAGATAGTTGTGCTTTCAAAGATCCTATGGATAAAAAATTAGAAGGTTTGCTTAAAAAGATGTTTGTTCAGCAAGGTTACCTTCTACAACCAATTTCATGCATTGTCCCTGTCACTACAGCCGCGTGTTTCTGGTTCGATGAGCTAGTAAAGGCGATCGATAGTGATTCTCCTCCTTATGAGGAGATTATGGACAGAATCCGTGCTCTCAAATTGGCTAATTCTTTCACCCTAGACGCCACTTTGCAATTGGCTAGGTTAGCGGCGAAGAATTCTGGGTTTGCTATTGTGGCGCGCAGAGCGCTTTGGTTGAAATCTTGGTCAGCTGATGCGTCTTCCAAGAACAAACTCCTTAACATTCCTTTCAAGGGGAAAACGCTGTTTGGCCCTGACTTGAAAGAGATTATCTCTGATATCACTGGGGGTAAGGGCCACGCCCTTCCTCAGGATAGGTCTTTCAAGGCCAAAAATAAACCTAATTTTCGTCCCTTTCGTAGAAACGGACCAGCCCCAAGTGCTACGTCCTCTAAGCAAGAGGGTAATACTTCTCAAGCCAAGCCAGCCTGGAGACCAATGCAAGGCTGGAACAAGGGAAAGCAGGCCAAGAAACCTGCCACTGCTACCAAGACAGCATGAAAGGTTGGCCCCCGATCCGGGACCGGATCTGGTGGGGGGCAGACTCTCTCTCTTCGCTCAGGCTTGGGCAAGAGATGTTCTGGATCCTTGGGCACTAGAAATAGTCTCCCAAGGTTATCTTCTGGAATTCAAGGGGCTTCCCCCAAGGGGGAGGTTCCACAGGTCTCAATTGTCTTCAGACCACATAAAAAGACAGGTATTCTTACATTGTGTAGAAGACCTGTTAAAAATGGGAGTGATTCATCCTGTTCCATTAGGAGAACAAGGGATGGGGTTCTACTCCAATCTGTTCATAGTTCCCAAAAAAGAGGGAACGTTCAGACCAATCTTAGATCTCAAGATCTTAAACAAGTTTCTCAAGGTTCCATCGTTCAAAATGGAAACCATTCGAACAATTCTTCCTTCCATCCAGGAAGGTCAATTCATGACCACGGTGGATTTAAAGGATGCGTATCTACATATTCCTATCCACAAGGAACATCATCGGTTCCTAAGGTTCGCATTCCTGGACAAGCATTACCAGTTTGTGGCGCTTCCTTTCGGATTAGCCACTGCTCCAAGGATTTTCACAAAGGTACTAGGGTCCCTTCTAGCGGTGCTAAGACCAAGGGGCATTGCAGTAGTACCTTACTTGGACGACATTCTGATTCAAGCGTCGTCCCTTCCTCAAGCAAAGGCTCACACGGACATAGTCCTGGCCTTCCTCA
Organism: Bombina bombina; assembly: GCF_027579735.1. Lineage (NCBI taxonomy): Eukaryota > Metazoa > Chordata > Amphibia > Anura > Bombinatoridae > Bombina > Bombina bombina. Next base: position 972,618,302 of record NC_069499.1, on the reverse strand, counting down.
GATCTCACGGATGGAAAGTGAACGTGGAAAAGAGTTCTCTATCTCCGTCGACAAGGGTTCCCTTCTTGGGAACAATAATAGACTCCTTAGAAATGAGGATTTTTCTGACAGAGGCCAGAAAAACAAAACTTCTAAACTCTTGTCAAACACTTCATTCCGTTCCTCTTCCTTCCATAGCGCAGTGCATGGAAGTAATAGGTTTGATGGTAGCGGCAATGGACATAGTTCCTTTTGCGCGCATTCATCTAAGACCATTACAACTGTGCATGCTCAGTCAGTGGAATGGGGACTATACAGACTTGTCTCCGAAGATACAAGTAAATCAGAGGACCAGAGACTCACTCCGTTGGTGGCTGTCCCTGGACAACCTGTCACAAGGGATGACCTTCCGCAGACCAGAGTGGGTCATTGTCACGACCGACGCCAGTCTGATGGGCTGGGGCGCGGTCTGGGGATCCCTGAAAGCTCAGGGTCTTTGGTCTCGGGAAGAATCTCTTCTACCGATAAATATTCTGGAACTGAGAGCGATATTCAATGCTCTCAAGGCTTGGCCTCAGCTAGCAAAGGCCAAGTTCATACGGTTTCAATCAGACAACATGACGACTGTTGCGTACATCAACCATCAGGGGGGAACAAGGAGTTCCCTGGCGATGGAAGAAGTGACCAAAATCATTCAATGGGCGGAGACTCACTCCTGCCACCTGTCTGCAATCCACATCCCAGGAGTGGAAAATTGGGAAGCGGATTTTCTGAGTCGTCAGACATTACATCCGGGGGAGTGGGAACTCCATCCGGAAATCTTTGCCCAAATTACTCAACTGTGGGGCATTCCAGACATGGATCTGATGGCCTCTCGTCAGAACTTCAAGGTTCCTTGCTACGGGTCCAGATCCAGGGATCCCAAGGCGACTCTAGTAGATGCACTAGTAGCACCTTGGACCTTCAAACTAGCTTATGTATTCCCGCCGTTTCCTCTCATCCCCAGGCTGGTAGCCAGGATCCATCAGGAGAGGGCGTTGGTGATCTTGATAGCTCCTGCGTGGCCACGCAGGACTTGGTATGCAGATCTGGTGAATATGTCATCGGCTCCACCATGGAAGCTACCTTTGAGACGAGACCTTCTTGTTCAAGGTCCGTTCGAACATCCGAATCTGGTCTCACTCCAGCTGACTGCTTGGAGATTGAACGCTTGATCTTATCAAAACGAGGGTTCTCAGATTCTGTTATTGATACTCTTGTTCAGGCCAGAAAGCCTGTAACTAGAAAAATTTACCACAAAATATGGAAAAAATATATCTGTTGGTGTGAATCTAAAGGATTCCCTTGGGACAAGGTAAAGATTCCTAAGATTCTATCCTTTCTTCAAGAAGGATTGGAGAAAGGATTATCTGCAAGTTCCTTTAAGGGACAGATTTCTGCCTTGTCTGTATTACTCCACAAAAAGCTGGCAGCTGTGCCAGATGTTCAAGCCTTTGTTCAGGCTCTGGTTAGAATCAAGCCTGTTTACAAACCTTTGACTCCTCCTTGGAGTCTCAACTTAGTTCTTTCAGTTCTTCAGGGGGTTCCGTTTGAACCCTTACATTCTGTTGATATTAAGTTATTATCTTGGAAAGTTTTGTTTTTGGTTGCAATTTCTTCTGCCAGAAGAGTTTCAGAATTATCTGCTCTGCAGTGTTCTCCTCCTTATCTGGTGTTCCATGCTGATAAGGTGGTTTTACGTACTAAACCTGGTTTTCTTCCAAAAGTTGTTTCTAACAAAAACATTAACCAGGAGATAGTCGTGCCTTCTTTGTGTCCGAAACCAGTTTCGAAGAAGGAACGTTTGTTGCACAATTTGGATGTTGTTCGCGCTCTAAAATTCTATTTAGATGCTACAAAGGATTTTAGACAAACATCTTCCTTGTTTGTTGTTTATTCTGGTAAAAGGAGAGGTCAAAAAGCAACTTCTACCTCTCTCTCTTTTTGGATTAAAAGCATCATCAGATTGGCTTACGAGACTGCCGGACGGCAGCCTCCTGAAAGAATCACAGCTCATTCCACTAGGGCTGTGGCTTCCACATGGGCCTTCAAGAACGAGGCTTCTGTTGATCAGATATGTAGGGCAGCGACTTGGTCTTCACTGCACACTTTTACCAAATTTTACAAGTTTGATACTTTTGCTTCTTCTGAGGCTGTTTTTGGGAGAAAGGTTTTGCAAGCCGTGGTGCCTTCCATTTAGGTGACCTGATTTGCTCCCTCCCTTCATCCGTGTCCTAAAGCTTTGGTATTGGTTCCCACAAGTAAGGATGACGCCGTGGACCGGACACACCTATGTTGGAGAAAACAGAATTTATGTTTACCTGATAAATTACTTTCTCCAACGGTGTGTCCGGTCCACGGCCCGCCCTGGTTTTTTAATCAGGTCTGATAATTTATTTTCTTTAACTACAGTCACCACGGTATCATATGGTTTCTCCTATGCAAATATTCCTCCTTAACGTCGGTCGAATGACTGGGGTAGGCGGAGCCTAGGAGGGATCATGTGACCAGCTTTGCTGGGCTCTTTGCCATTTCCTGTTGGGGAAGAGAATATCCCACAAGTAAGGATGACGCCGTGGACCGGACACACCGTTGGAGAAAGTAATTTATCAGGTAAACATAAATTCTGTTTTTTGGGCATGATTTTTTTCCACATGGCTAACGTATATTTCTGCATAGACACCGTTATATCAGGTCTCCCACTGTTGTGATATGAGTGGGAGGGACCTTTTTTTTAGCGCCTTGTTGCGCAGTTAAAATTCTAGCACAGTCTTCCTGCTTCTTCCTCTTTGATCCAGGACGTCTCCAGAGAGCTCAGGGGTCTTCAAAATTCATTTTTGAGGGAGGTAATCAGTCACAGCAGACCTGTGACAGTGTGTTTGACTGTGAGAAAAGCGTTAAATCTTAAATTGATTATCCGTTTTGGGTATTGAGGGGTTAATCATCCTTTTGCTAATGGGTGCAATCCTCTGCTAATTTCATACATTTACTGTTTAAAATTGGTTGCTATAACCGTATTAGTTCGTTGTTATTTCAACTGTGACAGTTTTTTTGTGTTTTTAAAAGCGCTGCAGCGTTTTTTATATTGCTTGTAAACTTATTGAAAGAAATTTCTAAGCTTGATAGCTTCATTGCTAGTCTGTTTAAACATGTCTGACACCGATGAATCTGCTTGCTCATTATGTTGGAGCCCAATAGAAATATGTGTACCAATTGTATTGATGTTACTTTAAATAAAAGTCTGTCTTTACCGGTAAAGAAATTATCACCAGACAACGAGGGGGAAGTTATGCCGCCTAACTCTCCTCACGTGTCAGTACCTTTGCCTCCCGCTCAGGAGGTGCGTGAGATTGTGGCGCCAAGCACATCAAGGCACTTACAAATCACTTTACAAGATATGGCTAATGTTATGAAAGAAGTATTATCTAATTTGCCTGAGTTAAGAGGCAAGCGCGATAGCTCTGGGTTAAGAACAGAGCACGCTGATGATATGAGGGCCATGTCTGACACTGCGTCACAATTTGCAGAACATGAGGACGGAGAGCTTCATTCTGTGGGTGACGGATCTGATCCAGGGAGACTGGATTCAGACATTTCAAATTTTAAATTTAAGCTTGAGAACCTCCGTGTATTACTAGGGGAGGTATTAGCGGCTCTGAATGATTGCGACACGGTTGCAATCCCAGAGAAATTATGTAGGCTGGATAAATACTATGCGGTACCGGTGTGTACTGACGTTTTTCCTATACCTAAAAGGCTTACAGAGATTATTAACAAGGAGTGGGATAAACCCGGTGTGCCTTTTTCCCCTCCTCCGATATTTAGAAAAATGTTCCCAATAGACGCCACCACACGAGACTTATGGCAGACGGTCCCTAAGGTGGAGGGAGCAGTTTCTACTTTAGCCAAGCGTACCACTATTCCGGTGGAGGATAGTTGTGCTTTCTCAGATCCAATGGATAAAAAATTAGAAGGTTACCTTAAGAAAATGTTTGTTCAACAAGGTTTTATATTACAGCCCCTTGCATGCATTGCGCCCGTCACTGCTGCAGCGGCTTTCTGGTTTGAGTCTCTGGAAGAGGCTATTCGCACAGCACCATTGGATGAGACTTTGAACAAGCTTAAAGCCCTTAAGCTAGCTAATGCATTTGTTTCGGATGCCGTTGTGCATTTAACCAAACTAACGCCTAAGAACTCCGGATTCGCCATTCAGGCGCGCAGAGCGCTATGGCTTAAATCCTTGTCAGCAGATGTAACCTCTAAATCTAAATTGCTTAATATTCCTTTCAAAGGGCAAACCTTATTCGGGCCCGGCTTGAAGGAGATTATTGCTGACATTACTGGAGGTAAGGGTCACACCCTTCCTCAGGACAGGGCCAAATCAAAGGCCAAACAGTCTAGTTTTCGTGCCTTTCGTAATTTCAAGGCAGGAGCAGCATCAACTTCCTCCGCTCCAAAACAGGAAGGAACTGCTGCTCGTTACAGACAGGGTTGGAAAAGCAACCAGTCCTGGAACAAGGGCAAGCAGGCCAGAAAGCCTACTTCTGCCCCTAAGACAGCATGAAGAGAGGGCCCCCTATCCGGAAACGGATCTAGTGGGGGGAAGACTTTCTCTCTTCGCCCAGGCTTGGGCAAGAGATGTCCAGGATCCCTGGGCGTTGGAGATTATATCTCAGGAATACCTTCTGGACTTCAAAGCTTCTCCACAAGGGAGATTTCATCTTTCAAGGTTATCAGCAAACCAAATAAAGAAAGAGGCTTTTCTTCGCTGTGTACAAGACCTCCTAGTAATGGGGGTGATCCACCCAGTTCCGCGGACGGAACAAGGGCAAGGATTTTACTCAAATCTGTTTGTGGTTCCCAAGAAAGAGGGAACCTTCAGACCAATCTTGGACCTAAAGATCTTAAACAAATTCCTAAGAGTTCCATCATTCAAAATGGAGACTATTCGAACCATCCTACCCATGATCCAAGAGGGTCAGTATATGACCACAGTGGACTTAAAGGATGCCTACCTTCACATACCGATTCAAAGATCATTATCGGTACCTAAGATTTGCCTTTCTAGACAGGCATTACCAGTTTGTAGCTCTTCCCTTCGGGTTAGCTACGGCTCCGAGAATTTTTACAAAGGTTCTGGGCTCGCTTCTGGCGGTACTAAGACCGCGAGACATAGCGGTGGCTCCGTACTTAGACAACATTCTGATACAAGCGTCAAGTTTTCAAAATGCAAAGTCTCATACAGAGATAGTTCTAGCATTTCTGAGGTCGCATGGGTGGAAAGTGAACATGGAAAAGAGTTCTCTGTTACCACTCACAAGGGTTCCCTTTCTAGGGACTCTTATAGATTCTGTAGAGATGAAGATTTACCTGACGGAGTCCAGGTTATCAAAAATCCTAAATGCTTGCCGTGTCCTTCATTCCATTCCAAGCCCATCAGTAGCTCAGTGCATGGAAGTAATCGGCTTAATGGTCGCGGCAATGGACATAGTGCCATTTGCGCGCCTGCATCTCAGACCGCTGCAATTATGCATGCTGAGTCAGTGGAATGGGGATTACTCAGATCTGTCCCCTTTACTAAATCTGGACCAGGAGACCAGAGATTCTCTTTTCTGGTGGTTGTCTCGGATTCATCTGTCCAAGGGAATGACTTTTCGCAGACCAGATTGGACGATTGTAACAACAGATGCCAGCCTTCTAGGCTGGGGCGCAGTCTGGAATTCCCTGAAGGCTCAGGGATCATGGACTCAGGAGGAGAAACTCCTTCCAATAAACATTCTGGAATTAAGAGCGATATTCAATGCTCTTCTAGCTTGGCCTCAGTTATCAACACTGAGGTTCATCAGATTTCAGTCGGACAACATCACGACTGTGGCTTACATCAATCATCAAGGGGGAACCAGGAGTTCCCTAGCGATGTTGGAAGTCTCAAAGATAATTCGCTGGGCAGAGTCTCACTCTTGCCATCTGTCAGCGATCTACATCCCAGGCGTGGAGAACTGGGAGGCGGACTTTCTAAGCCGCCAGACCTTTCACCCGGGGGAGTGGGAACTTCACCCGGAGGTATTTGCTCAACTGATTCTTCGTTGGGGCGAACCGGAACTGGATCTCATGGCTTCTCGCCAGAACGCCAAGCTTCCTTATTACGGATCCAGGTCCAGGGACCCGGGAGCGGTGCTGGTAGATGCACTAGCAGCCCCTTGGATTTTCAACATGGCTTATGTGTTCCCACCGTTTCCGTTGCTGCCTCGTCTGATTGCCAGGATCAAACAGGAGAGAGCATCGGTGATTCTGATAGCGCCTGCGTGGCCACGCAGGACCTGGTATGCAGACCTAGTGGACATGTCGTCCAGTCCACCATGGTCTCTGCCTCTGAGGCAGGACCTTCTACTTCAGGGTCCTTTCAACCATCCAAGCCTAATTTCTCTGAGGCTGACTGCATGGAGATTGAACGCTTGATTCTCTCAAAGCGTGGTTTCTCTGAGTAGGTTATTGATACATTGATACAGGCTCGGAAACCGGTTACCAGAAAAATTTACCATAAGATATGGCGTAAATATTTACATTGGTGTGAATCCAAGAGTTACTCATGGAGTAAGGTTAGGATTCCTAGTATATTGTCTTTTCTACAAGAGGGTTTAGAAAAGGGTTTATCCGCTAGTTCGTTAAAGGGACAGATTTCTGCTCTGTCTATTCTTTTACACAAACGTCTGGCAGAGAATCCAGACGTTCAGGCTTTTTGTCAGGCTTTGGCTAGGATTAAGCCTGTGTTTAAAACTGTTGCTCCTCCGTGGAGCTTAAACTTGGTTCTTAAAGTTCTTCAGGGTGTTCCGTTTGAACCCCTTCATTCCATTGATATTAAGCTTTTATCTTGGAAAGTTCTGTTTTTGATGGCTATTTCCTCGGCTGAAGAGTCTCTGAGTTATCTGCCTTACATTTCGATTCTCCTTATCTGATTTTTCATTCAGACAAGGTAGTTTTGCGTACTAAACCTGGATTTTTACCTAAGGTTGTTTCTAATAGGAATATCAATCAGGAGATTGTTGTTCCATCATTATGTCCTAACCCTTCTTCAAAGAAGGAACGTCTTTTGCATAATCTGGACGTAGTCCGTGCCCTGAAGTTCTACTTACAGGCAACTAAGGATTTTTGGCAAACTTCTTCTTTGTTTGTCGTTTATTCTGGACAGAGGAGAGGTCAAAAGGCTTCGGCCACCTCTCTCTCTTTTTGGCTTCGTAGCATAATACGTTTAGCCTATGAGACTGCTGGACAGCAGCCCCCTGAAAGAATTACAGCTCATTCCACTAGAGCTGTGGCTTCCATTTGGGCCTTTAAGAATGAGGCCTCTGTTGAACAGATTTGCAAGGCTGCAACTTGGTCTTCACTTCATACCTTTTCAAAATTTTACAAATTTTACACTTTTGCTTCTTCGGAGGCTGTTTTTGGGAGAAAGGTTCTACAGGCAGTGGTTCCTTCTGTTTAAAGTTCCTGCCTTGTCCTTCCCATCATCCGTGTACTTTAGCTTTGGTATTGGTATCCCATAAGTAATGGATGACCCGTGGACTGAACACACTTAACAAGAGAAAACATAATTTATGCTTACCTGATAAATTTATTTCTCTTGTAGTGTGTTCAGTCCACGGCCCGCCCTGTCTTTTTTTGAGGCAGTTCTAAATTTTTATTAAAACTCCAGTCACCACTGCACCCTATAGTTTCTCCTTTCTCGTCTTGTTTCGGTCGAATGACTGGATATGACATGTGAGGGGTGGAGCTATATAGCTGCTCTGCTTGGGTGATCCTCTTGCAACTTCCTGTTGGGAAGGAGAATATATCCCATAAGTAATGGATGACCCGTGGACTGAACACACTACAAGATAAATAAATTTATCAGGTAAGCATAAATTATGTTTTTTTTTGTTTGGGGTTTTCAGACCTGCTCTTTGCTAGTAACTCTCTTGAACCAACATAAAAAACTGGCAATTGAGTTATTTTGGAAATCCTGAAAGTATCTTTGTTAAAGGTATACCATGAAATAAAATATAATACATTATATCACCAAACCTTTATCACTTAGTCCCAAATCTCATAAAGATTTAATGGTGATGTACTAGCCTTTTAACAATGTGAAATAAGCACATTCTGGTGGAGTACTCCCATATATTCTGTGGTTGATCCAAATGCCTGATTTCTTGACTGTGGTGTCTTATTCAATATGTAATTCTGTGTTTGGTGGTTTACTACCCATCAACCCACCACAGCATTGAGCCTTGTTTCTGTTAAAGACTTGCTAAGGAACATCCCTTCCTCTGGTCCTGCTTTCAGTTTTTAATAGGTGACCACAAGGAGGCTTTTTATCATTGATTCTTTGAAAAACATATACAGATTAAACCAAAACTGTATTCACTTTGTCAAAAATGTAGGGTTTATACGAACACTTCATGCTTAAGGAAAACAGGCACCACAAACACATCTCCAACGTGTTTAGTCCTATAACTTGACACTTCATGTTGAACTCTTTCTTGGCCTTTTTCTCTTGTTAAGTGTATTCAGTCCACGGGTCATCCATTACTTATGGGATATATTCCCTTCCAAACAGGAAGTTGCAAGAGGATCACCCAAAGCAGAGCTGCTATATAGCTCCTCCCCTCACATGTCCTATCCAGTCATTCTCTTGCAACTCTCAACATAGATGGAGGTCGTGAGAGGAGAGTGGTGTTTTATACTTAATTATTTCTTCAATCAAAAGTTTATTTTTAAATGGCACCGGAGTGTGCTGTTTTTTTCTCAGGCAGTATTTGGAAGAAGAATCTGCCTGTGTTTTCTATGATCTTAGCAGAAGTAACTAAGATCCACTGGCTGTTCTCGCACATTCTGAGGAGTGGGGTAACTTCAGAAAGGGAATAGCATGCGGGGTCCCCTGCAAATAAGGTATGTGCAGTAAAATATTTTTCTAAGGAATGGAATTGACTAAGAAAATACTGCTGATACCGATGTTATGTAAGTACAGCCTTAAATGCAGTGGAAGTGACTGGTATCAGGCTGATTAATGTATATACAGTAAAGTAATTTTCTAGGAATGGAATTTGACTAAGAAAATGCTGCTATTATTGAAGTAATGTAATAAGTCTTAAATGCAGTAGAAGGACTGGTATCAGGCTTATCATAGAGATACATACTCTTTAAAAAATAAAAGAAAAAGATGTTTAAAACGGTTGCTGGCATGTTTAATCGTTTTTGTGAGGTACCTTGGTGATAAAATGTATTGGGGCATGGATTTTCCACATGGCAGACTTATATTTCTGCATGGAAACAGTTAACTGAGGCTTCCCACTGTTGTAATATGAGTGGGAGGGGCCTATTTTAGCACTTTTTTGCTCAGTAAAAATTCAGTCTCTGTCTTCCTGTTTCTTCCTGCATGACACAGGACGTCTCTAGAGAGCTCAGGGGACTTCAAAAGTCATTTTGAGGGAGGTAATCAGTCACAGCAGACCTGTGACAGTGTGTTTGACTGTGTTAAAAAACGTTTTTTTCTATATTATCCGTTTTGGGTATTAAGGGGTTAATCATCCATTTGCAAGTGGGTGCAATGCTCTGCTAACTTAATACATTTATTGTGAAAATTTGGTTGCTATAACTGATTTGGTTCATTGTTATTTCAACTGTGACAATTTTTTGTGCTTCTTAAAGGCGCAGTAGCGTTTTATTTAGTGCTTGTAAACTTATTTCAAAGTGTTTTCCAAGCTTGCTAGTCTCATTGCTAGTCTGTTTAAACATGTCTGACACAGATGAATCTGTTTGTTCATTATGTTTGAAGGCCAGTGTGGAGCCCCATAGAAATATGTGTACTAAATGTATTGATTTCACTTTAAATAATAAAGGTCAGTCTTTATCTATAAAAGAATTATCACCAGATGACGAGGGGGAAGTTATGCCAACTAACTCTCCTCACATGTCAGTACCTTCGCCTCCCGCTCAGGAGGCGTGTGATATTGTGTCGCCAAGTACATCAGGGACGCCCATACAAATCACTTTACAAGACATGGCCACTATTATGAATAATACCCTGACAGAAGTATTATCTAAATTGCCAGAATTAAGAGGCAAGCGCGATAGCTCTGGGATAAGGACAGAGTGCGCTGGTGCTGTGAGAGCCATGTCTGATACTGCGTCACAGTTTGCAGAACATGAGGACGGAGAGCTTCATTCTGTGGGTGACGGATCTGATCCAGGGAAACCGGATTCAGAGATTTCTAATTTTAAATTTAAGCTTGAGAACCTCCGTGTATTGCTAGGGGAGGTTTTAGCGGCTCTGAATGACTGTAATACAGTTGCAATTCCAGAGAAATTATGTAGGCTGGATAGATACTATGCGGTACCGGTGTGTACTGACGTTTTGCCTACACCTAAAAGGCTTACAGAAATTATTAGCAAGGAGTGGGATATACCTGGTGTGCCCTTTTCCCCACCTCCTATATTTAGGAAAATGTTTCCAATAGACACCACTATACGGGACTTATGGCAAACGGTCCCCAAGGTGGAGGGAGCAGTTTCTACTTTAGCTAAGCGTACCACTATCCCGGTGGAGGATAGTTGTGCTTTTTCGGATCCAATGGATAAAAAATTAGAAGGTTACCTTAAGAAAATGTTTGTTCAACAAGGTTTTATCTTACAGCCCCTTGCATGCATTGCGCCTGTCACTGCTGCTGCGGCATTCTGGTTTGAGTCTCTAGAAGAGGCCATTCACTCAGCTCCATTGGATGAAATTATGGACAAGCTTAAAGGGACAGTATACACTCATTTTCATATAACTGCATGTAATAGACACTACTATAAAGAATAATATGCACAGATACTGATATAAAAATCCAGTATAAAACGGTTTAAAAACTTACTTAGAAGCTGTCAGTTTGGCTCTGTTGAAAAGGTAGCTGGAAAGCCCACTGCAAGTGGCAAATAAGACACTCCCCCCTCCCCCCTCCCCCTTCTTTTGCATATGAAAAGACCCTTTACACAAACAGGAGCAAGCTGGAGTAGGCAGTCGAGCGTATTCACATAAAACTTTGGGGCTTGGTTAGGAGTCTGAAAATCAGAGCAATGTTATTTAAAAATATGCAAAACTATACATTAATTTAAAAAAAAAACTTTATGGGCTATATAAATAGATTATCTACAAAACATTTATGCAAAGAAAAAATGAGTGTATAATGTCCCTTTAAAGCACTTAAGCTAACTAATGCATTTGTTTCTGATGCCATTGTACATTTAACTAAACTAACGGCTAAGAACTCCGGATTCGCCATCCAGGCGCACAGAGTGCTATGGCTTTAATCCTTGTCAGCTGACGTGACTTCTAAATTGCTTAATATTCCTTTCAAGGGGCAAACCTTATTCGGGCCCGGCTTGAAATAAATTATCGCTGACATTACTGGAGGTAAGGGTCATACCCTTCCTCAGGACAGGGCCAAATCAAAGACCAAACAGTCTAATTTTCGTGCCTTTCGAAACTTCAAGGCAGGAGCAGCATCAACTTCCTCCACTCCAAAACAGGAAGGATCTGTTGCTCGTTACAGACAGGCCTGGAAAACTAACCAGTCCTGGAACAAGGGCAAGCAGGCCAGAAAACCTACTACTGCCCCTAAGACAGCATGAAGGGATTGCCCCCTATCCGGAAACGGATCTAGTGGGGGGCAGAATTTCTCTCTTCGCCCAGGCATGGGCAAGAGATGTCCAGGATCCCTGGGCGTTGGAGATCATATCCCAGGGATATCTTCTGGACTTCAAAGCTTCTCCTCCACAAGGGAGATTTCATCTTTCAAGGTTATCAGCAAACCAAATAAAGAAAGAGGCATTCCTACGCTGTGTACAAGACCTCCTTGTAATGGGGGTGATCCACCCAGTTCCGTGGACGGAACAAGGGCAAGGATTTTACTCAAATCTGTTCATGGTTCCCAAGAAAGTGGGAACCTTCAGACCAATTTTGGACCTAAAGATCTTAAACAAATTCCTAAGAGTTCCATCATTCAAAATGGAAACTATCCGAACCATCCTACCCATGATCCAAGAGGGTCAGTACATGACCACAGTGGACTTAAAGGATGCCTACCTTCACATACCGATTCACAAAGATCATTATCGGTACCTAAGATTTGCCTTTCTAGACAGGCATTACCAGTTTGTAGCTCTTCCCTTCGGGTTAGCTACGGCCCCGAGAATCTTTACAAAGGTTCTGGGCTCACTTCTGGCGGTTCTACGACCACGAGGCATAGCGGTGGCTCCGTATCTAGACGACATCCTGATACAGGCATCAAGCTTTCAAATTGCTAAGTCTCATACAGAGATAGTTCTGTCATTTCTGAGGTCGCATGGGTGGAAGGTGAACGTGGAAAAGAGTTCTCCATCACTTACAAGGGTTCCCTTTCTAGGGACTCTTATAGATTCTGTAGAGATGAAAATTTACCTGACGGAGTCCAGGTTGTCAAAACTTCTAAATGCTTGCCGTGTCCTTCATTCCATTCCACGCCCGTCGGTGGCTCAGTGCATGGAAGTAATCGGCTTAATGGTAGCGGCAATGGACATAGTGCCATTTGCGCGCCTGCATCTCAGACCGCTGCAATTATGCATGCTAGGTCAGTGGAATGGGGATTACTCAGATTTGTCCCCTCTACTAAATCTGGATCAAGAAACCAGAGATTCTCTTCTCTGGTGGCTTTCTCGGGTCCATCTGTCCAGGCCAGACTGGACGATTGTAACAACAGATGCCAGCCTTCTAGGTTGAGGCGTAGTCTGGAACTCCCTGAAGGCTCAGGGATCGTGGACTCAGGAGGAGAAACTCCTCCCAATAAATATTCTGGAATTAAGAGCAATATTCAAGGCTCTTCTAGCTTGGCCTCAGTTAGCAACACTGAGGTTCATCAGATTTCAGTCGGACAACATCACGACTGTGGCTTACATCAACCATCAAGGGGGAACCAGGAGTTCCCTAGCGATGTTAAAAGTCTCAAAGATAATTCGCTGGGCAGAGTTTCACTCTTGCCACCTGTCAGCGATCCACATCCCAGGCGTGGAGAACTGGGAGGCGGATTTTCTAAGTCTCCAGAATTTTCATCCGGGTGAGTGGGAACTTCATCCGGAGGTGTTCGCTCAACTGATTCGTCGTTGGGGCAAACCAGAACTGGATTTCATGGCGTCTCGCCAGAACGCCAAGCTTCCTCGTTACGGATCCAGGTCCAGAGACCCGGGAGCGGCGCTGATAGATGCTCTAGCAGCCCCTTGGGTCTTCAACATGGCTTATGTGTTTCCACCGTTTCCGCTGCTGCCTCGAGTGATTGCCAAGATCAAACAGGAGAGAGCATCAGTGATTCTGATAGCGCCTGCGTGGCCACGCAGGACCTGGTATGCAGACCTAGTGGACATGTCGTCCTGTCCACCATGGTCTCTACCTTTTGAGGCAGGACCTTCTAATACAAGGTCCTTTCAACCATGCAAATCTAATTTCTCTGAGGCTGACTGCATGGAGATTGAACGCTTGATCCTATCCAAGCGTGGCTTCTCAGAGTCAGTTATTGATACTTTAATACAGGCTTGGAAGCCTGTTACCAGAAAAATCTATCATAAGATATGGCGTAAATACTTATATTGGTGCGAATCCAAGAGTTACTCATGGAGTAAGGTTAGGATTCCTAGGATATTGTCCTTTCTACAAAAGGGTTTGGAAAAGGGCTTATCTGCTAGTTCGTTGAAGGGACAGATTTCTGCTCTGTCTATTCTTTTGCACAAGCGTCTGGCAGAAGTTCCAGACGTCCAGGCTTTTTGTCAGGCTTTGGCTAGGATTAAGCCTGTGTTTAAAACTGTTGCTCCTCCGTGGAGCTTAAACTTGGTTCTTAAAGTTCTTCAGGGTGTTACGTTTGAACCCCTTCATTCCATTGATTAATTAATTATCTTGGAAAGTTCTGTTTTTGATGGCTATTTCCTCGGCTCGAAGAGTCTCGGAGTTATCTGCCTTACATTGTGATTCTCCTTATCTGATTTTCCATTCAGACAAGGTAGTTCTGCGTACTAAACCTGGGTTTTTACCTAAGGTAGTTTCTAACAGGAATATCAAGAGATTGTTGTCCCATCATTGTGCCCTAATCCTTCTTCAAAGAAGGAACGTCTTTTGCATAATCTGGACATGGTCCGTGCCCTGAAGTTCTATTTACTGGCAACTAAAGATTTTCGTCAAACTTCTTCCGTTTGTCGTTTATTCTGGACAGAGGAGAGGTCAAAAAGCTTCGGCAACCTCTCTCTCTTTTTGGCTTCGTAGTATAATATGTTTAGCCTATGAGACTGCTGGACAGCAGCCCCCTGAAAGAATTACAGCTCATTCTACTAGAGCTGTGGCTTCCACCTGGGCCTTTAAGAATGAGGCCTCTGTTGAACAGATTTGCAAGGCTGCGACTTGGTCTTCGCTTCACACCTTTTCGAAATTTTACAAATTTGACACTTTTGCTTCTTCGGAGGCTGTTTTTGGGAGAAAGGTTCTACAGGCAGTGGTTCCTTCCATTTAAGTTCCTGCCTTGTCCCTCCCATCATCCGTGTACTTTAGCTTTGATATTGGTATCCCATAAGTAATGGATGACCCGTGGACTGAATACACTTAACAAGAGAAAACATAATTTCTTCTGTTAAGTGTGATCAGTCCACGGGTCATCATTACTTGTGGGATATTAACTGCTCCCCTACAGGAAGTGCAAGAGGATTCACCCAGCAGAGTTGCTATATAGCTCCTCCCCTCTACGTCACCTCCAGTCATTCTCTTGCACCCAACGACTAGATAGGATGTGTGAGAGGACTATGGTGATATATTTAGTTTTTATATCTTCAATCAAAAGTTTGTTATTTTATAATAGCACCGGAGTGTGTTATTCCTTCTCTGGTAGAATTTGAAGAAGAATCTACCTGAGTTTTTCTATGATTTTAGCCGGAGTAGTTAAGATCATATTGCTGTTTCTCGGCCATCTGAGGAGAGGTAAACTTCAGATCAGGGGACAGCAGGCAGATTAATCTGCAAAGAGGTATGTAGCAGTTTATTATTTTCTGACATGGAATTGATGAGAAAATCCTGCCATACCGTTATAATGTAAACTCAGCCTTGAATGCAGTAGATGTAGCTGATATCAGGCTGTCATGTATGTATATTTTACACTTCAGTTTTCTGGGAAATGGTACTTCTCTGGCTTTTAAACTGTATACATAGACTTAACCTATTTTGCAGGGACTTGCAATAGGTTTTAAATGACAATTAATTATTGAGGTAAAACGTTTTTTTGCTGGCATGTAAAAACGTTTTTTTTCTCTGAGGTACTGGGTGAAAAAATGTTTTGGGCACTTTTTTTCCACTTGGCAATAGTTTTGATTTAAATTAGAGCAGTTCACTGATCCCTCTCACTGTTATGTGTGTGGGGGAGGGGCCATTTTGGTGCTTTCACTATGCATCAGAAAAACTCAGTCAGAGGTTCATTTTCTTCCTGCATGATCCGGTTCATCTCTACAGAGTTCAGGGATCTCAAGAGTCTTTTTTGAGGGAAGTAATCATTCACAGCAGAGCTGTGCTGATTGTATTGACTGTGATATAAAAAACGTTTATTTGTGTATTTTTTTCTGCTGCCTGGGTTAGTTATCATTTGCTGAGGGGAACAATCCTTTGCTAAAACTGTATATTCTGACAAAGATTGATGCTATAACTTAATTATTTTATCTGTTATAATATTTTCTGTGCTTCTTAAAGGCACAGTTCGTTTTCATATTATTTGTAAATTACTTTGAAAAGTATTTCCAAGTTGCTGTTTATTTGCTAGTGTGTTAAACATGTCTGATTCAGAGGAATATCTCTGTGCTATATGTGTTAATGCCAAAGTGGAGCCCAATAGAAATTTATGTACTAAATGTATTGATGCTACTTTAAAAAATAGTCAATCTGTACAAATTGAACATATTTCACCAAACAACGAGGGGAGAGTTATGCCGACTAACTCGCCTCACGTGTCAGTACCTGCATCTCCCGCTCAGGAGGTGCGTGATATTGTAGCGCCGAGTGCATCTGGGCGGCCATTACAAATCACATTACAAGATATGGCTACTGTTATGACTGAAGTTTTGGCTAAACTACCAGAACTAAGAGGTAAACGTGATCACTCTGGGATGAGAACAGAGTGCGCTGATAATGCAAGGGCCATGTCTGATACTGCGTCACAGTTTGCAGAACGTGAAGACGGAGAGCTTCATTCTGTGGGTGACGGTTCTGATCCAAATAAACTGGACTCAGACATTTCAAATTTTAAATTTAAGCTTGAGAACCTCCGTGTGTTACTAGGGGAGGTATTAGCGGCTCTGAATGATTGTAACACAGTTGCAATCCCAGAAAAAATGTGTAGGTTGGATAAATATTTTGCGGTACCGACGAGTACTGACGTTTTTCCTATACCTAAGAGACTTACTGACATTGTTACTAAGGAGTGGGATAGACCCGGTGTGCCTTTCTCACCCCCTCCTATATTCAGAAAAATGTTTCCAATAGACGCCGCCACACGGGACTTATGGCAAATGGTCCCTAAGGTGGAGGGAGCAGTTTCTACTTTAGCTAAGCGTACCACTATCCCAGTGGAGGATAGCTGTGCTTTTTCAGATCCAATGGATAAAAAATTAGAGGGTTACCTTAAGAAAATGTTTGTTCAACAAGGGTTTATATTGCAACCTCTTGCATGTATTGCGCCTGTCACGGCTGCAGCAGCATTTTGGTTTGAGTCTCTGGAAGAGACACTTCAATCATCCACACTAGATGACATCACACACAAACTTAAATTCCTTAAGTTAGCTAATTCATTTATTTCAGATGCCGTAGTACATTTAACTAAACTTGCGGCTAAAAATTCAGGATTCGCCATTCAGGCACGCAGAGCTCTGTGGCTAAAATCCTGGTCAGCTGATGTTACGTCTAAATCTAAATTGCTTAATATTCCTTTCAAAGGGCAGACCTTATTCGGGCCCGGCTTGAAAGAGATTATTGATGACATTACAGGAGGTAAAGGTCATGCCCTGCCTCAGGACAAGGCCAAAGCCAAGGCTAGACAGTCCAATTTTCGTTCCTTTCGTAATTTCAAAGCAGGAGCAGCATCAACTTCCTCTGCACCAAAACAGGAAGGAGCTGTTGCTCGCTACAGACAAGGCTGGAAACCTAACCAGTCCTGGAACAGGGGCTAACAGGCCAGAAAACCTGCTGCTGCCCCTAAGACAGCATGAATTGAGGGCCCCCGATCCGGGACCGGATCTAGTGGGGGGCAGACTTTCCCTCTTCGCCCAGGCTTGGGCAAGAGATGTTCAGGATCCCTGGGCGTTAGAGATCATATCTCAGGGATACCTTCTGGACTTCAAATCCTCTCCCCCAAGAGGGAGATTTCATCTGTCAAGGTTGTCAACAAACCTAACAACGAAGGAAGCGTTTCTACGCTGCGTACAAGATCTTTTATTAATGGGAGTGATCCATCCAGTTCCGCGGTTGGAACAAGGACAAGGGTTTTACTCAAATCTGTTTGTAGTTCCCAAAAAGAGGGAACCTTCAGGCCAATCTTGGATTTAAAGATCCTAAACAAATTCCTAAGAGTTCCATCGTTCAAGATGGAAACTATTCGAACAATTTTGCCCATGATCCAAGAGGGTCAGTACTTGACCACAGTGGATTTAAAGGATGCTTACCTTCACATACCGATTCACAGAAGTCATTACCGGTATCTAAGGTTTGCCTTTTTAGACAGGCATTACCAGTTTGTAGCTCTTCCATTCGGACTGGCTACGGCTCCAAGAATCTTCACAAAGGTTCTGGGCACTCTTCTGGCGGTACTAAGACCGCGAGGAATTTCAGTAGCTCCGTACTTAGACGACATACTGATACAAGCTTCAAGCTTTCAAACTGCCAAATCTCATACAGAGATAGTACTGGCATTTCTAAGGTCGCATGGATGGAAAGTGAACGAAGAGAAAAGTTCTCTCTTTCCACTCACAAGAGTTCCCTTCCTGGGGACTCTGATAGATTCTGTAGAAATGAAGATTTACCTGACAGAGGACAGGTTAACAAAACTTCAAAATGCATGCCGTGTCCTTCATTCCATTCAAGACCAGAAATTCTCTTCTATGGTGGCTTTATCGGCCACATCTGTCCAGGGGAATGCCATTCAGCAGGCCAGACTGGTCAATTGTAACAACAGACGCCAGCCTACTAGGTTGGGGCGCTGTCTGGAATTCTCTGAAGGCTCAGGGACTATGGAATCAGGAGGAGAGTCTTCTTCCAATAAACATTCTGGAATTGAGAGCAGTCCTCAATGCTCTTCTGGCTTGGCCCCAGTTAGCAACTCGGGGGTTCATCAGGTTCCAGTCGGACAACATCACGACTGTAGCTTATATCAACCATCAGGGAGGGACAAGAAGCTCCCTAGCAATGATGGAAGTATCGAAGATAATTCGCTGGGCAGAGTCTCACTCTTGCCACCTGTCTGCAATCCACATCCCGGGAGTGGAGAACTGGGAGGCGGATTTCTTAAGTCGTCAGACTTTTCATCCGGGGGAGTGGGAACTTCATCCAGAGGTCTTTGTCCAAATACTTCCACGTTGGGGCAAACCAGAGATAGATCTCATGGCGTCTCGACAGAACGCCAAGCTTCCGCGCTACGGGTCCAGATCCAGGGATCCGGGAGCGGTCCTGATAGATGCCTTGACAGCACCATGGACCTTCAGGATGGCTTATGTGTTTCCACCTTTCCCGATGCTTCCTCGATTGATTGCCAGAATCAAACAGGAGAAAGCATCAGTGATTCTAATAGCGCCTGCATGGCCACGCAGGACTTGGTATACAGATCTGGTGGACATGTCATTCTGTCCACCTTGGTCGTTACCTCTGAAACAGGACCTTCTGATTCAGGGTCCTTTCAAACATCAAAATCTAACTTCTCTGAAGCTGACTGCTTGGAAATTGAACGCTTGATCTTATCAAAGCGTGGTTTTTCTGAGTCAGTTATTGATACCTTAATACAGGCTAGGAAGCCTGTCACCAGAAAGATTTACCATAAAATATGGCGTAAATACCTATATTGGTGCGAATCCAAAGGTTACTCTTGGAGTAAGGTTAGGATTCCTAGGATATTGTCTTTTCTACAAGAAGGTTTAGAAAAGGGGTTATCCGCTAGTTCCTTAAAGGGACAGATCTCAGCTCTGTCCATTCTGTTACACAAGCGTCTGTCAGAAGTTCCAGACGTTCAGGCTTTTTGTCAGGCTTTGGCCAGGATTAAACCTGTGTTTAAAGCTGTGGCTCCACCATGGAGTTTAAACCTTGTTCTTAACGTTTTACAGGGTGTTCCGTTTGAACCCCTTCATTCCATTGATATAAAGTTGTTATCTTGGAAAGTTCTATTTTTAATGGCTATTTCCTCGGCTCGAAGAGTCTCTGAGTTATCAGCCTTACATTGTGATTCTCCTTATTTGATTTTTCACTCGGATAAGGTAGTTCTGCGTACTAAGCCTGGGTTCTTACCTAAGGTAGTCACTAACAGGAATATCAATCAGGAGATTGTTGTTCCATCCTTGTGCCCAAATCCTTCTTCGAGGAAGGAACGTCTTTTGCACAATCTGGATGTAGTTCGTGCCCTTAAATTTTATTTACAGGCAACTAAAGATTTTCGACAAACGTCTTCCCTGTTTGTCGTTTACTCTGGTCAGAGGAGAGGTCAAAAAGCTTCTGCTACCTCTCTCTTTTTGGCTTCGTAGCATAATTCGTTTAGCTTATGAGACTGCTGGACAGCAGCCTCCTGAAAGAATTACAGCTCATTCCACTAGAGCTGTGGCTTCCACTTGGGCCTTTAAGAATGAGGCCTCTGTTGAACAGATTTGCAAGCCTGCAACTTGGTCTTCGCTTCATACTTTTTCCAAATTTTACAAATTTGACACTTTTGCTTCCTCGGAGGCTATTTTTGGGAGAAAGGTTCTTCAGGCAGTGGTTCCTTCTGTATAAAGAGCCTGCCTATCCCTCCCGTCATCCGTGTACTTTTGCTTTGGTATTGGTATCCCACAAGTAATGATGACCCGTGGACTGATCACACTTAACAGAAGAAAACATAATTTATGCTTACCTGATAAATTCCTTTCTTCTGTAGTGTGATCAGTCCACGGCCCGCCCTGTTTTTTAAGGCAGGTAAATATTTTTTAAATTATACTCCAGTCACCACTACACCCTTGGCTTCTCCTTTCTCGTTGGTCCTTGGTCGAATGACTGGAGGTGACGTAGAGGGGAGGAGCTATATAGCAACTCTGCTGGGTGAATCCTCTTGCACTTCCTGTAGGGGAGCAGTTAATATCCCACAAGTAATGATGACCCGTGGACTGATCACACTACAGAAGAAAGGAATTTATCAGGTAAGCATAAATTATGTTTTATGCTTACCTGATAAATTTATTTCTCTTGTAGTGTATTCAGTCCACGGCCCGCCCTGTCTTTTTTAAGGCAGATCTAAATTTTAATTAAACTCCAGTCACCACTGCACCCTATGGTTTCTCCTTTCTTGTCTTGTTTCGGTCGAATGACTGGATATGACATGTGAGGGGAGGAGCTATATAGCAGCTCTGCTTTGGGTGATTCTCTTGCAACTTCCTGTTGGGAAGGGAATATATCCCATAAGTAATGGATGACCCGTGGACTGAATACACTACAAGAGAAATAAATTTATCAGGTAAGCATAAATTATGTTTTCACTCTCCAGACTATTATACTCTTCTTAGTGAAGACTACGGACTCAGTGTTCAGGAGTAATCTTCTGCTTCATGTGTTGATACTGTAACTTTTCCCATAACTGAAATATGTACAACAGTATAACAATAATGTGGAACCCAGACTTCTTGTATGATTAGGGGTTAGATTTCACTCTTGTTATTTTTCCTTTACAGAATCAGATAGTACTTGGCAGCACTGCACAAACAACAACTTTGGGGACAGCTGTACAGACTGGAACTCCTCAGAGAACAGCGCAAGGAGCAGCCACTCCAAATGCACCCACCACAGTAAGTTGTACCTCTACATTTAGCTGAGAGCATGAAGCATCATACCATAATGTTATGTAAATTTTTAATACAAGCATGGCTGGAAATTTTCCCTAATCCCAAGTGAGAAAGAGATTGCAGAGAGCTATTAAGAAATTTCTTTCCTATGGCAGACTTTCTTTCCTATGGCATGGAGAGTCCACAACATCATTCCAATTACTAGTGGGATGTTCACCTCCTGGCCAACAGGAGGAGGAAAAGAGCACCCCAGCAGAGCTGTCAAGTGTCCATTCCCTTAGCCATAACCTCCGTCATTCTTTCTTTCATGTAATTAACAAGAGTCCATGAGCTAGTGACGTATGGGATATACATTCCTACCAGGAGGGGCAAAGTTTCCCAAACCTTAAAATGCCTATAAATACACCCCTCACCACACCCACAAATCAGTTTTACAAACTTTGCCTCCAAGGGAGGTGGTGAAGTAAGTTTGTGCTAGATTCTACGTTGATATGCGCTCCGCAGCAAGTTGGAGCCCGGTTTTCCTCTCAGCGTGCAGTGAATGTCAGAGGGATGTGAGGAGAGTATTGCCTATTGAATGCAGTGATCTCCTTCTACGGGGTCTATTTCATAAGGTTCTCTGTTATCGGTCGTAGAGATTCATCTCTTACCTCCCTTTTCAGATCGACGATATACTCTTATATTTACCATTTCCTCTACTGATTCTCGTTTCAGTACTGGTTTGGCTTTCTACAAACATGTAGATGAGTGTCCTGGGGTAAGTAAGTCTTATTTTCTGTGACACTCTAAGCTATGGTTGGGCACTTTATTTATAAAGTTCTAAATATATGTATTCAAACATTTATTTGCCTTGACTCAGAATGTTCAACTTTCCTTATTTCCAGACAGTCAGTTTCATATTTGGGATTATGCTTTAATTATCATATTTTTCTTACCTCAAAAATTTGACTTTTTTCCCTGTGGGCTGTTAGGCTCGCGGGGGCTGAAAATGCTTCATTTTATTGCGTCATTCTTGGCGCGGACTTTTTTGGCGCAAAAATTCATTTCCGTTTCCGGCGTCATACGTGTCGCCGGAAGTTGCGTCATTTTTTTGACGTTATTTTGCGCCAAAAATGTCGGCGTTCCGGATGTGGCGTCATTTTTGGCGCCAAAAGCATTTAGGCGCCAAATAATGTGGGCGTCTTATTTGGCGCCAAAAAATATGGGCGTCGCTTTTGTCTCCACATTATTTCAGTCTCATTTTTCATTTGCTTCTGGTTGCTAGAAGCTTGATGTTTGGCATTTTTTTCCCATTCCTGAAACTGTCTTATAAGGAATTTGATCTATTTTGCTTTATATGTTGTTTTTTCTCTTACATATTGCAAGATGTCTCACGTTGCATCTGAGCCAGAAGATACTACAGGAAAACCTCTGCCTGCTGGATCTACCAAAGCTAAGTGTATCTGCTGTAAACTTTTGGTAGCTATTCCTCCAGCTGTTGTTTGTATTAAATGTCATGACAAACTTGTTAATGCAGATAATATTTCCTTTAGTGATGTACCATTGCCTGTTGCAGTTCCCTCAACATCTAAGGTGCAGAATGTTCCTGATAACATAAGAGATTTTGTTTCTGAATCCATAAAGAAGGCTTTGTCTGTTATTTCTCCTTCTAGTAAACGTAAAAAGTCTTTTAAATCTTCTCTCTCTACAGATGAATTTTTAAATGAACACCATCATTCTGATTCTTTGGACTCTTCTGGTTCAGAGGATTCTGTCTCAGAGATTGATGCTGATAAATCTTCATATTTATTTAAGATGGAATTTATTCGCTCTTTACTTAAAGAAGTACTAATTGCTTTAGAAATAGAGGATTCTAGTCCTCTTGATACTAATTCTATACGTTTGGATAAGGTTTTTAAAGCTCCTGCGGTTATTCCAGAAGTCTTTCCTGTTCCTAATGCTATTTCTGCAGTAATTGCTAAGGAATGGGATAGATTGGGTAATTCATTTACTCCTTCTAAACGTTTTAAGCAATTATATCCTGTTCCGCCTGACAGATTAGAATTTTGGGACAAAATCCCTAAAGTTGATGGGGCTATTTCTACCCTTGCTAAACGTACTACCATTCCTACATCAGATGGTACCTCGTTTAAGGATCCTTTAGATAGAAAAATTGAATCTTTTCTAAGAAAAGCTTATCTATGTTCAGGTAATCTTC
The DNA here is from genome assembly GCF_027579735.1 of Bombina bombina. Taxonomy (NCBI): domain Eukaryota; kingdom Metazoa; phylum Chordata; class Amphibia; order Anura; family Bombinatoridae; genus Bombina; species Bombina bombina. The sequence goes on along the minus strand of NC_069499.1, from coordinate 972,595,012 downwards.
TTAGACCTGCTATATCATTGGCTGATGTTGCTGCAGCTTCAACTTTTTGGTTGGAAACTCTAGCGCAACAAGTAACAAATCGTGATTCTCATGATATTATTATTCTTCTCCAGCATGCTAATAATTTCATCTGTGATGCCATTTTTGATATTATTAGAGTTGATGTTAGATTTATGTCTCTGGCTATCTTAGCCAGAAGAGCTTTATGGCTTAAGACTTGGAATGCTGATATGGCTTCTAAATCAACTCTACTTTCCATTTCTTTCCAGGGAAACAAATTATTTGGTTCTCAGTTGGATTCTATTATTTCAACTGTTACTGGTGGGAAAGGAACTTTTTTACCACAGGATAAAAAGTCTAAAGGTAAAAACAGGGCTAACAATCGTTTTCGATCCTTTCGTTTCAACAAAGAACAAAAGCCTGATCCTTCGTCCTCAGGAGCAGTTTCAGTTTGGAAACCATCCCCAGTCTGGAATAAATCCAAGCCTGCTAGAAAGGCAAAGCCTGCTTCTAAGTTCACATGAAGGTACGGCCCTCATTCCAGTTCAGCTGGTAGGGGGCAGGTTACGTTTTTTCAAAGAAATTTGGATCAGTTCTGTTCACAATCTTTGGATTCAGAACATTGTTTCAGAAGGGTACAGAATTGGTTTCAAGATGAGACCTCCTGCAAAGAGATTTTTTCTTTCCCATGTCCCAGTAAATCCAGTGAAAGCTCAAGCATTTCTGAATTGTGTTTCAGATCTAGAGTTGGCTGGAGTAATTATGCCAGTTCCAGTTCCGGAACAGGGGATGGGGTTTTATTCAAATCTCTTCATTGTACCAAAGAAGGAGAATTCCTTCAGACCAGTTCTGGATCTAAAATTATTGAATCGTTATGTAAGGATACCAACGTTCAAGTTGGTAACTGTAAGGACTATATTGCCTTTTGTTCAGCAAGGGAATTATATGTCCACAATAGATTTACAGGATGCATATCTGCATATTCCGATTCATCCAGATCATTATCAGTTCCTGAGATTCTCTTTTCTAGACAAGCATTACCAATTTGTGGCTCTACCGTTTGGCCTTGCTACAGCTCCAAGAATTTTCACAAAGATTCTCGGTGCCCTTCTGTCTGTAATCAGAGAACAGGGTATTGTGGTATTTCCTTATTTGGACGATATCTTGGTACTTGCTCCGTCTTTACATTTATAGAGTCTCATACGAATCGACTTGTGTTGTTTCTTCAAGATCATGGTTGGAGGATCAATTTACCAAAAAGTTCTTTGATTCCTCAAACAAGGGTAACCTTTCTGGGTTTCCAGATAGATTCAGTGTCCATGACTTTGTCTTTAACAGACAAGAGACGTCTAAAATTGATTACAGCCTGTCGAAACCTTCAGTCTCAATCATTCCCTTCGGTAGCCTTATGCATGGAAATTCTAGGTCTTATGACTGCTGCATCGGACGCGATCCCCTTTGCTCGTTTTCACATGCGACCTCTTCAGCTCTGTATGCTGAACCAATGGTGCAGGGATTACACGAAGATATATCAATTAATATCTTTAAAACCGATTGTTCGGCACTCTCTGACGTGGTGGACAGATCACCATCGTTTAATTCAGGGGGCTTCTTTTGTTCTTCCGACCTGGACTGTAATTTCAACAGATGCAAGTCTCACAGGTTGGGGAGCTGTGTGGGGATCTCTGACGGCACAAGGAGTTTGGGAATCTCAGGAGGTGAGATTACCGATCAATATCTTGGAACTCCGTGCAGTTTTCAGAGCTCTTCAGTTTTGGCCTCTTCTGAAGAGAGAATCGTTCATTTGTTTTCAGACAGACAATGTCACAACTGTGGCATACATCAATCATCAAGGAGGGACTCACAGTCCTCTGGCTATGAAAGAAGTATCTCGAATTTTGGTTTGGGCGGAATCCAGCTCCTGTCTAATCTCTGCGGTTCATATCCCAGGTGTAGACAATTGGGAAGCGGATTATCTCAGTCGCCAAACGTTGCATCCGGGCGAATGGTCTCTTCACCCAGAGGTATTTCTTCAGATTGTTCAAATGTGGGGGCTCCCAGAGATAGATCTGATGGCCTCTCATCTAAACAAGAAACTTCCCAGGTATCTGTCCAGATCCCGGGATCCTCAGGCGGAGGCAGTGGATGCATTATCACTTCCTTGGAAGTATCATCCTGCCTATATCTTTCCGCCTCTAGTTCTTCTTCCAAGAGTAATCTCCAAGATTCTGAGGGAATGCTCGTTTGTTCTGCTAATAGCTCCGGCATGGCCTCACAGGTTTTGGTATGCGGATCTTGTCCGGATGGCATCTTGCCAACCATGGACTCTTCCGTTAAGACCAGACCTTCTGTCTCAAGGTCCTTTTTTCCATCCGGATCTGAAATCCTTAAATTTAAAGGTATGGAGATTGAACGCTTGATTCTTGGTCATAGAGGTTTCTCTGACTCCGTGATTAATACTATGTTACAGGCTCGTAAATCTGTATCTCGAGAGATATATTATAGAGTCTGGAAGACTTATATTTCTTGGTGTCTTTCTCATCATTTTTCTTGGCATTCTTTTAGAATACCGAGAATTTTACAGTTTCTTCAGGATGGTTTAGATAAGGGTTTGTCCGCGAGTTCTTTGAAAGGACAAATCTCCGCTCTTTCTGTTCTTTTTCACAGAAAGATTGCTATTCTTCCTGATATTCATTGTTTTGTACAAGCTTTGGTTCGTATAAAACCTGTCATTAAGTCAATTTCTCCTCCATGGAGTTTGAATTTGGTTTTGGGAGCTCTTCAAGCTCCTCCGTTTGAACCTATGCATTCATTGGACATTAAATTACTTTCTTGGAAAGTTTTGTTCCTTTTGGCCATCTCTTCTGCTAGAAGAGTTTCTGAATTATCTGCTCTTTCGTGTGAGTCTCCTTTTCTGATTTTTCATCAGGATAAGGCGGTGTTGCGAACTTCTTTTGAATTTTTACCTAAAGTTGTGAATTCCAACAACATTAGTAGAGAAATTGTGGTTCCTTCATTATGTCCTAATCCTAAGAATTCTAAGGAGAAATCATTGCATTCTTTGGATGTTGTTAGAGCTTTGAAATATTATGTTGAAGCTACGAAATCTTTCCGTAAGACTTCTAGTCTATTTGTTATCTTTTCCGGTTCTAGGAAAGGCCAGAAAGCTTCTGCCATTTCTTTGGCATCTTGGTTGAAATCTTTAATTCATCTTGCCTATGTTGAGTCGGATAAAATTCCGCCTCAAAGAATTACAGCTCATTCTACTAGGTCAGTATCTACTTCCTGGGCGTTTAGGAATGAAGCTTCGGTTGACCAGATCTGCAAAGCAGCAACTTGGTCCTCTTTGCATACTTTTACTAAATTCTACCATTTTGATGTATTTTCTTCTTCTGAAGCAGTTTTTGGTAGAAAAGTTCTTCAGGCAGCGGTTTCAGTTTGAATCTTCTGCTTATGTTTTTTGTTAAACTTTATTTTGGGTGTGGATTATTTTCAGCAGGAATTGGCTGTCTTTATTTTATCCCTCCCTCTCTAGTGACTCTTGTGTGGAAAGATCCACATCTTGGGTAGTCATTATCCCATACGTCACTAGCTCATGGACTCTTGTTAATTACATGAAAGAAAACATAATTTATGTAAGAACTTACCTGATAAATTCATTTCTTTCATATTAACAAGAGTCCATGAGGCCCACCCTTTTTTGTGGTGGTTATGATTTTTTTGTATAAAGCACAATTATTCCAATTCCTTATTTTATATGCTTCGCACTTTTTTTCTTATCACCCCACTTCTTGGCTATTCGTTAAACTGATTTGTGGGTGTGGTGAGGGGTGTATTTATAGGCATTTTAAGGTTTGGGAAACTTTGCCCCTCCTGGTAGGAATGTATATCCCATACGTCACTAGCTCATGGACTCTTGTTAATATGAAAGAAATGAATTTATCAGGTAAGTTCTTACATAAATTATGTTTTTCCTCTTTGATCAGGAGGATGCCGAAGACGAGTGTCTGAGAAGATTTAATCCTTTTTATGGGTACTTTTCCCTGCAAGCAAGGATTGGGGTCCAGCTGTGTCCATGTCAATCTCTTTAGTAAGTGTAGTGGTGGCTTTTAGCAGTTAGAATGCAGTGAGGTTGTCTTTGCTTTACTTCTAACATTATTGCTACCCCTGTTATAGAAAGCCATAGTTGGTTACTCTGTTGCCTCTTTTTCTACAGGTCCCTGATAAAGAGTAAGGGTTCTTTCACACCTTAGTAGCTGTCTTTCTGCCCGACAGCTGGATCTTCAAGTAAGTGCTTTTGTCTTCTAGGTACTGAAGGCTTGCACTTTAAGGAGCTTTTCTCTTCACTGGATCTCATATTGGACATATTTTATCCTTTATTATGGGTATATCTGGGACAGCTTGCAAGCACTATGTATGTGTGAGAGAGACTAAGGTAAGGGGTTAATTGTTTCCCTTATCAGAGATGGGATCTCTTATGGGAATGGCTGAAGGGGCATTATGGAGTTTTTTTATTAGCAATATTTGAAATAAAGCTTTTTTGGATAACAAATAGGTTTCCTTAAACTTTTCACTTTAGAGTTTATCCAATAGAAACGCGCTTTTAGCTTGTGGCACAGTTTCTTTTGCTGCCGCTCTTCCATTTGTAATGCAGAGCGGAGCAGCTTCATTTTCAATGAGTCTTCTTATGTGGCGGCTGTGGCGATATTGCTGACCTGCTGGAGAGTCCTTCTTCTTGTATTAGTTGCAGCTTCTGAACCGGTTATGGTAGGACACCTCAGTCAGACTGAGGTTTAGAGGTGCAATTTTTTAGGCTCACAAATTTTTTTATACTTAGCATTATATCGCACTGAGGACTAACTCTCCTTCTTAAAGTGACACATGGTTGCTTTTATCAGGTTATTGTTTATTCCTTTTTATTTTTGGGTACTATTTCAGCTATGGACACAGAACAGGAGTGTGTTTCTTTTAATAAATGCTTATTATAAATGCTTATTATGTTTAATAGTTTTACCTATGCAATTTTGTTCCTCATGTTTAGGAAAGACTCTAAAATTTAAAGATCAGTTACTCCCTTCTGAGCCTATTGTCTCTCAGGATAATGCTTTTCAGGATATGCCACAGCTAGTAAGGTGTCTGACCCATCTACTTCTGCGCTTGTCAGCCTTTCCCATATGTCTGAGGAGGATACCTCAGTAGCGTTTGAGGGTGAGGTCTCAAATTCTGACATAAGGGAAAATTCTGCTGAATCTGAAGAAGTTAATTTCAGATTTAAACTTGAGCACCTCCGTTTACTTCTAAAGGAGGTCCTGGCTATTTTGGACGACTCCGACCTTTCTGTCGCTGTCAACCCTAAAAAAAATCTAGTAAACTTAATATATATTATGATGTTCCTTCTTCCGTGGAAGTAATTCCAGTTCCAGACCGTATGTCGGAAATTATAGCTCAGGAATGGGATAAGCCAGGGATTCCCTTTTCCCCTTCTCCTGTTTTTAAAAAGATGTTTCCTGTTGCTGACTCCATTCGTGGTGCACTGTGCCTAAGGTGGAAGGAGCTATCTCTACTCTTGCCAAAAGAACTACTATTCCTATAGAGGATAGCTGTTCCTTCAAGGATCCCATGGATAAGAAGCTTGAAGCTTACTTAAAAAAGATGTAGATTCATCAGGGATTACTGTTGCAACCTGCTACAAGTATTGCTATGGTTGCAGGTGCAGTATATAATTGGTTCAATGCCTTGTCTGAGCTGACTTTAGAAGAGACTTGTATAGAGTAGATCCAAGATAGGATCAATGCTCTTAAATTGGCCATTTTTTTTGTTTCTGATGCCAACATGCATTAGACTGGGAGCCAAGATGTCTAGCTAAGCTGTTCTAGATCGCAGGACTCTGGCTAAAATCTTGGTCGGCTGATGTAACTTCCAAGTCCAAGCTACTATCTTTACCTTATAAGGGTAAGACTCTATTTGGTCCTGGTCTGGCAGAGATAATTTCAGAGAATACAGGTGGAAAGGGGTCTTTCCTACCTCAGGACAAGAAGAATAGACCTAAGGGTCGCAGAAATTCAAATTTTCGTTTATTTTGTAACTTCAAAGGACAGAAGTCTCCCTCTTCCAAGCCGGAGCAGTTCAAGACCTCCTGGAGGTCCAGCCAGCCTTGGAATAAGGCAAAGCAATAAAAACAACCTTCATTTGATGCTAAATCAGCATGAAGAGTCTGCCCCCGGTCCAGTTTTGGATCAAGTGGGGGGCAAGCTTTCTTTTTTTCAACAAGCTTGTATATGAGATGTCCCAGATCCTTGGGCTGTGGACATAGTATCCCGGGGGTTACAGAATAGGATTCAAGACTTGTCCTCCCAGGGGCAGATTCATCCTCTCAAAATTATCTGCAGACCAGGTAAAAAGAGAGACCTTCTTAATCTGCATACAGGACCTATCCTCCCTGGAAGTGATTGTTCCAGTTTCTGTAAGGGAACATTGTCAAGGATTCTGTTCAAATCTATTTGTGGTTCCCAAAAAGGAGGGAACTTTCCATCCCATTTAGACTTAAAATGTCTAAACAAACAAATTCCTCAGGGTTCCGTCCTTAAAGATGGAAACCATTTGTTCCATTCTTCCCTTGGTCCAAGAGGGGGTCAGTTCATGATGACCATAGACCTGAAGGACGCGTATCTTCATGTTCCCATTCACAGGGACCATCACCAGTTCCCGAGGTTTGCCTTTCTGGACAAGCGCTTCCAATTTGTTGCACTTCCGTTTGGCCTTGCCAAATCTCCCAGAATATTCACAAAGATTCTGGGGGCTCTTTTGGCAGTGGTCATGACATTTTGGTTCAGGTGTCGTCTTTTCAACTAGCAAAATCTCATACAGAGATGATGTTGTCTTTTCTATGTTTGACAAAAAGTTGGGAAAGAACCAACAAATGTAGGGGTTTAAATAGCACTCTTTCCTAAAGGATGCGTAATGAAGATGATTAAAATCTATTAACTTTATTAGTAATCGGTGGATAAAATAAAAAGCGAATAAAGATTCTCAAAATGAACACCAAATTAGGCTAAAAACAAGTATGTACAATCACCCCCCTGTTTCCTGGCTGATATCTGCAGCCGTCGGCATCAGGTGACAGGAGTGAGAGACATAACTAGAGGTACTCAATTTAACACACGCGTTTCGGCTGTCTAAGCAGCCTTTCTCAATGTTTTAGAAATCAGCAAACCGAAGCCCGGGTGCCACCCGATAATATACACTATGTGGCTATGACCCCAGCCAATCGGAGGACACCTTCTGACCACCTCCCTCCCAACTACACAGCAATATTCATTAAACCAATTGGTGCTTCCGTCAGCCTATCCTTCCCCTCTATTAGTCAAATCACATAAGTCCGTAAGAACTGGGGGCGTGTAGTAGTTAGTATTGCTATCACAGTTGGCTGGTGACGTATGGTTAGGGTTGGGGTCCTCTCGTTTGTTGTTGTTTTGGAATGTCATAAGAATCATCATATGCCCGTTTGAGTATAGATATATATATAGTAAGCTGTTACACAGCTTATCAACACTAGTATTACATTGGTGACATAGTATCAGGGAACGTAACTATATAAACATAATTATGTATATAGTGTCACATAAATTTGGTTGCACGATTAGATTACGATTATCATCGATACGATTCGATAAGATTCGATTCTACGATGCATCGCGATGCATCACGATTACTGCCCTTGATTTTCATGATCTTGTTCTATTCCATATTTTATATATATACACACACACACACACACACACACACACACACATACAAACAATATATATATATATATATATATATATATATATATATATATACACACACACGCAGTATATATATATATATATATATATATATATATACACACACTAGTATATATATATATATATATATATATATATATATATATATATATATATATATGCACGCACACACAGTCATTGTCTAATGTTGTCTATAGGAGAATAAAAAAAAAATAACAGAACTACACTTCAAACTAAGATGATTATACCAATATTTTGCCAATACTAAAACACTGACAAAGTAATAAAGTTGTCTAATAACTAATTCAGTTAGTGCTTTCAGCAGTTTGCAAGGCTGGTGGTAGTGGTATAAGGGATTATCTTAGTGGGGGATGGTAAAGTTAGTGTTGTGAGAGGTTCAATAATAAGTTTGATAGGGGATTCAGGCGGTAAGGGGTAAATTATGGTGTATTATATAGTGATGCTTGGTGCATGTATACAAGTTTTTATCTTTGGCTCAGAGTAATGTATTGCAGCTGGAAGGTGAGGGGTTAATAAATTAATGCATAAGGATAGACGTATACATATGGGTGAGAGAGCACTCACACAACTGCACGATACACAATGAGTGAAAGGACATTCACACAACTACCAGATACATGTATGAGAGCACACTCACACAAGTTCACTATCTCCCTCATTGGGTATTACACAACTTACCCCTCCTCCCCTTAGCTGCCACAAAACTTACTCCAGCCCCTTGTACAGAACAGTTTACTTTCAGCACTTACCGTACTGAGCAGATAGTTACTACACAAAATAAAGCCAGGATCCCAACACACTTCATGCTGCTCCTTCTTGTTGCGTCTTTGTTTTACTGCCCTGTCTGCTACTGCTCACTGGATATTATTGTCCTGCACTGCTGATGTCACTCTCAGCATGAGCGCAAGTTATCTTATTGATGCGCTATTAGTCTGCTGCTGATGATATCACTGTGAGGACTGTGGAACAGCTGCCCCATCTCTGCTTCCTAGCAACTTGAAAGCCACAGTGCGTAGCAACACCTGCCCAGCCCTAGTGAGTGCAGCAGCTTGATTGCCAATTAAGCTATATATATATGTATATAGGCATTGCAAATCAAGCTGCCGCACTTACCGGGGCCAGTGTTGCTACGCACTGTGCCTTGCAAGTTGCTAGGAAGCAGCGTAAAGGCTGGAGCTGTTCCATAAATCAGATTCCCAGATAGCGCTGACTCGCAGGGGGTTTGTAGCCTAGGGCCCGCGGCCACTTCCAGAACTTTGCACAATCAGTAATAGTAGTAGTACCACAATATTCCACCCTACCACTACCTGATGAAAAAAACAATAGCCTCTGCGCTAATCTGGCCCTGAAGCCAGCCCGGCCCACCGGGCATTTGGTGGGGACACGTGATGCTGCGTGAATCGATTCAGCCTCTTCACTGCATCGATGCAGCATCGTTGAGGGTTGCATCGCGATGCATCGTGGTGGCGATTATTTTCAACACCCCTATTACTTACGTGATTTATATAAAACAATATGCGACACAGCTAATAATCCAATAGTAAGTTACGGATATTTTATGAGTATAAGTAATATTTCTCCTTTATTCCGCACAATGTCTTGAGTGTGTTGTATATTATGTGTTAGCTGCAAATCTAATTCAGATTCAGTTAACCTTATACGATTCTGAGTGCTGGCCAGTCATACATTTTCTGTGTTATTACCAATAAATAAGATATTCTAGACCCATCCATCAATTACTATATGGGGGAAGTTATCATAAAGGGGTACCTCAAGCTGTTCCGGATACAACTTCTTATTGTGGTTACCATGTTATCTGTAGACTCAAAGGCCAAGAAAAAAAGGAACCTGTATTCATTATGACAATATATCCAGGGCTTAGCGTAACAATTAGTGTGTATTATGGGCAGCACATTATTGCGGCAGCTTGAAGAAAACCATAATAGGTATAGTACCCAAGATTTAGATAATTATTATTACAAAAATACCCAATAGTTATTCGCTTTGTTCATGCCTTTTGGCATTAGAGTGTTTAGCTTAAAAATCCAATTTGTCTCATTTTGGATTAGGATTTTTTCACAATCTCCACCTCTAATACCTGACTTTATTTGTTCTAATCCCCAGCATTTGAAAGTTAGTGGTTTTCCTGCATGATGTCTAAGAAAATGCCTAGCAATACTAGTTATTTGCTTGCCCTTATCCAAATATTTTTGGGCATTAGGTATATTGCTAAGATGTTCAGTCATTCTAGTACCCAATTTAAGAGTAGTCATACCAACATAGTAGATTATATACGAACATGATAAACAGTATATCACATCTGTACTTTGACAGTTGATGTGCGTTTTGATATACCATGTTTTATTGAATCTGTCTTTCATCATATCTTTTTGTTTTTTTCTCCATGTATTGGCAGACTTTGCAATGTCCACAGGGGATTGATCCTTTATATATAGGTGCTTTTCTTGTTTGTTGGTTCTTTCCCAACTTTTTGCCTAATTATCCTTATTATTGGGTAGCACCGGACCTGTGGTCCATTATTTCCTAACTTAACACTTGTGACTAGTGCCAGCTGTATAAAACTTTTTCTTATTGTCTTTTCTATGTTGCCACGGGTGGAAAGTTAATCTGGAGATGAGTTCCCTTGTTCCAGCTACAAGGGTGTTTCTTAGGGACAATCATAGATTCCCTTTCCATGAAGATTTTCCTGACGGATGTCAGAAAATCCAAACTTCTTGCTTTGTGGCTTTCTCTCCTGTCTGCTATTTGTCCATCAGTGGCTCAATGCATGGAGGTAATTAGTCTGATGGTTGCTTCCATGGACATCATTCCTTTTGCTCGGTTCCATCGGAGACCTCTACAACTCTGCATGCTCAGTCAATGGAATGGAGACCATTCAGAACTAGCGCAGAGAATAGATCTGGATCCCCTAACAAGAGACTCTCTCTTGTGGTGGATTTCACAGGACCATCTGTCTCGGGGCACATGCTTCCTGAGACCTTCCTGGGTGATTGTGACCAAGAACTCCAGCCTGTTAGGCTGGGGAGTATTTTGGGGCTCTTTAAAAGCTCAGGGCCTGTGGACTCGGGAGGAGTCTTCTCTTCCCATAAACATCTTAGAGTTGAGAGCAATCTTCAATGTCTTGATGGCTTGTTCTCAATTATCTTTAGTCCGGATTATCAGATTCCAGTTGGACAACATCACCTCAATGGCTTACGTCAACCACCAGGGAGAAACTCAGAGTTCCTTAGCTATGATGGAGGTGACTCGCATTCTGCAGTGGGCGGAAGTTCACAATTGTCTCCTATCTGCCATCCACATTCCAGGGGTGGACAACTAGGAAGCAGATTTTTTGAGCAGACGGACCTTTCATCCAGAGAGTGGGCTCTCCATCCAGAGGTGTTCTCAAAGATATCCCTCAAGTGGCGGGTTCCGGAGTTGGATCTGATGGCGTCTCGTCAAAATGCCAAGCTTCCAAAGGTACGGTTCAAGGTCCAGAGATCCTCAGGCCGCTCTGATAGATGCTCTAGTGGATTCTTGGACTTCTCTCTGGAATACCCGTTTCCTCCGTTTTGCTCTCCTTATACGAGTCATTGCTCGTATCAAACAGGAGAGAGCATCTGTAATTCTAATAGCGCCTGCATGGCCTCGCAGGATCTGGTTTGCGGATCTGGTGAAGATGTCATCTCTTTCTCCTTGGAGGTTACCTCGGAGGAAGGACCTTCTACTTCAGGGTTCCTTCCTCCATCCAAATCTAGATTTTCCGAAGCTGATTGCTTGAAGATTGAACGCCTAATTTTGGCTAGGCGTGGCTTCAGGCTCGTAAACCTGTTACTCGCAAGATTTACCATAAAGTATAGCACAAATACCTCTTGGTGTGAATCGAATGGTTTCTCTTGGAGCAGGGTAAGGGTACTCAGAATTTTGCCTTTTCTTCATGAGGGCCCGGAGAAGGGTTTGTCAGTCAGTACTCCTGAATGGTCAGATTTCTGCACTGTCTATTCTTTTGCACAAACGTCTGGCAGATCTGCCAGATGTTCAATCTGTTGTTGAGTTTCTGAACTTTCGGCTCTGTGGTGTAATTCCCCTTATTTTATTTTTCATGAGGATAAGGTGGTCCTTCGTACCAAGCTGGGATTTCTCCCTCAAGGTAGTGTCGGATCGCAATATTAATCAGGAAATTGTTGTTCCTCCTTTTTGTCCCAATCCTTCCCAGAAGGAATGTCTTTAGCATACACTAAAGATTTTCAGCAATCTTCTGCCCTGTTCGTTTTCTCTGGTAAGCTTAAGGATTAGAAGGCCACTTCTACTACCCTTCCTCTCTGGTTGAGAAGTGTTATCCGGTTGGCTTATGAGACAGCTGGACAGCATCCTCCTGAGCGAGTTAAGGCTCATTCCACTAGGGCTGTCTCCTCTTTCTGGGCCTTCAAAAATGAAGCTTCTGTGGAACAAATTTGCAAGGCGGCAGCATGGTCCTCTTTGCATACTTTTAAAAAATTCTACAAATTTGATACTTTTGCCTTGGCAGAGGCTTCTTTTAGGAGAAAAGTTCTTCAAGCGACGGTTCCTTCTCTTTAGGTCCCGCCTGTCTGCTCTGTATTGGTTCCCACTAGTAATTTAAATTAAGTTGTGGACTATCCATGTTATAGGAAAGAAAACAAAATGTATGCTTACCTGATAAATTGCATTCTTTCCGGGCATGGAGAATCCACGACCCCACCCTTATCTTTTTCCCTTTGGCTGGATGACTGGGGGTTATGGGTAAGGGAAGTAACACTTAACAGCTCTACTGGGGTGCTCTTTGCTGCCTCCTGATGGCCAGGAAGTTAATATTCAACTAGTAATTCGAATGAAGTTGTGGATTCTCCATGCCCGTAAAGAAAGAAATTTTATCAGGTAAGCATAAATTTTGTTTTTGGCTATTTTTAACATTTACTTGACTGGTACGGTTTCCTCTTCTGACTACTAACTTTCTTTGAGTGTGAAACTATAAAGTGATTATTTTTTTTGTCTAGTCAAGTATGTATCTATCTGTCTGTCTGTCTGTCTTATATTTAGTACGGTCTCCTATTAGTCAGTACCTGTTTAAAGCTATACCAAAAAGCTGTAAGAAAAGCTGTATCATGAGTCCAGTAATCATGCAAACATTCACGTGCAAGGGTAGAAAAGTTAAACAAGATACTTGTCAGGAAATACATAGTTTTTCTAGTGCTCACAACACAGTGTTATGTAGGTAATGTGGCAGTGGGACAAGTTAAAATAGGCTATGTGTTCTATATAATGATGCAAACAGAATCCACTGTAAGCACTTCTTTTTGCCACCTGACAAATCTCTCTGGGGTTATGGGAATTTAGTTTAGAATAGGGGTTTTGTGTAGGGGGGTATTTTAACTTTTGGTAGCTTGGAAATGCTATCCTACACCCTTTATCTCTTTGCTCATTTTAATGTATTTTTTTTTAAAAAGTGCATATGCAATACAAGGTGGTTAAGTTGAATAACAAAGTATGATTTATTTATTTTTACTGTCACATGATCTCATTATTTTCAATTGTTTAGGAAACCATGGAAAATGTGAAGAAATGCAAGAATTTTTTATCTACGCTAATAAAGTTGGCTTCATCGGGTAAACAATCCTCTGAGACAGCAGCTAATGTGAAAGAATTAGTGCAAAACCTGCTGGTAAGAAGTATGCATAATAATTGTGTGTGGGATGTCAATTTATTTGTTTTCCTGCTTTTTTCTATGGCTTATGGCTTTAGACTGAAGCCTCTGCATTGCAAACCAACACTGCACGCACTACATTAGCTTATTTAAGTGTTCTTAAACAAAAAAAAAAGTTAACATTTTAATTTTTTCTGGGGTCATGCTTATCAGACAGCACTGTTTTAAGCATACGGATTTGTGTGTGTTTGTATGACTATCGTTAACACATTCATGTTTGTGAACAACTCCATTCTATTGATAGACCATAACACAGCCCATAAGCATAATGACAGAAAAATATATTTGTTAGATCACAGGAAGATTAACAAAAAAAGGTAATTTTAGATGCAACAAAATTATAATCTTTTTAAAGTGCCTTTATGTTATAAATTATTCATTATTCAGAAATGTAATACCAGGAATTTCTCTGTTATGATTTTTTTTAAGAACTTCAACTCATGGTTCCTTTGAATTTCATTGTGTTAATAAACATCAGGTACTCTTAACTGTTACAAAGCCTTACAGCTTCATGTTTTGGGAAACTTATGACATTAATAAATTTAGAACATTTAATAGCATATGATACAAAACTAATGGGAGAAATAGATTAAAAAGATAATTAATGAGCCCCTTTCTTGGGGATTTTTTTGTATTATCATTTCATGTTCGGTTACCCTGCCTCAATTATGTGGCAGTTTTTTAATATACTAATGACTAAACATAAAGAATTTTGTCTTTATGTGCATCATCCTACAAAGGTGAAATGTGTTCACAAACAAGTTCTTCATGCCAATTAGCTTCTCTAGATGCTTGTTTCTGCTTAAACCATCCACATAGTCATAAATATAAAACTAAGTTTAAAGGAAGAGGTTTTAATTAGTGCAAGGCTCATTAATGCGAAAGGTCTTGCTTGCTAATCACAGTGCACACGATCAAGCCACTCGCCTTAAAGGGCCATAATACCCAAATGTTTAAACACTTGAAAGTGATGCAGCATAGCTGTAAAAAGCTGATTAGAAAATATCACCTGAACATCTCTATGTAAAAAAGAAAGATATTTTACCTCAAAAGTTCCTCAGTAGCCACATCCCATTGTAAAGGATTTCTAAGCAGCATATTAGTGTGTCTGTCCTGGGACAGCTTAGGGGATGAGCCTCGTGAACTCTCATATTATTTCACCAATCAGGTAAAGGAAGCTTACTATGAAATCTCATGAGAGTTAAGTCAAATCTCATGAGATCACAGTAAAAGAGTTCATGACCTCAGCACTGCTGATGCCGATTGGCTGCTGTTCATTTCTTCATTTTTTTAATTTTTTTACCTGCAGCTGGGAGCAGCTGAGTATAACTTTTTACACAGAACTTACTCTGCTGAGCTGAGGAGATTGTGAGGTAAAATATCTTCCTTTTTTACATGAAGATGCTCAGGTGATATTTTCCTGTCAGCTTTTTACAGTTATACTGCATCAGTTTCAAGTGATTTAGCATATGAGTATTATGTCCCTTTAATATATTGAGCTGTTGCACTGGAAAAGGCAGAGGCTAGCTTTACCCAGCAAGGGACCACACTGCATTTAGCAATTAAAGTATAAAAAATAAACTAATGGATTGGAAAGAGCATGTAATTTTGAAACAAGTTTCCAATTTACGTCTATCTAATATGCTTCATTCTCTTAGTATCCTTTGTTGAAAAGTATATTTAGGTATGCTCAGAGCTAACTGATCTTCTTGTCATTGGCTCACATGATGTGATCAGCTATCTCCCAGTAGCACACTTCTGATCCTTCAACAAAGTATACCAAGAGAATTAAGTAAATTTGATAAAAGAAGTAAATTGGAAAGTTGTTTAAACTTGTATTTTCTGTCTGAATCATAAATGAAAAATGTTGGGTTTTATGTCCAAAGCTCCAATCAGCTTACCTAGGTTTACTCTTCAACAAAGGATACCAAGAGAATAAAGCAAATTTGATAATGGAAGTAAATTTTAAGGTGGTTTAAAACCGCATTCTTTATCCAATCCATTTGTTTATTTTTTACTTTAGTGCCCCTTTTAAAGCATTTTCTTTTTGCACCTTTATGTCTGTTTAAATGATGATAGTTGTAGAAATATTTATATTCTGGTTGTGTGTATGCATGCCTTATTGAAACACACACTTAACAGAGTCAAAGATAAGAGACCTGTAGAGTTACACGTTTATGTTAAGCTAAGTGTTCTACCAGCATGCATCAATCAAGATTTAACAGAAAATGTACATTTTCCTTGCCTTAAATTCACAAAGATGATTTTTTTAATTTTGGAAGTACTTATATATATATATATATATATATATATATATATATATATATATATATATATATATATATATATATATACACACATAAATACATACATACATACATACATACATACATACCAGAATGCTACTGTTTTCAATAATCGATTTTAAAACCGCTCCGTTACCTGTGCCATGGCCGCCCCCCTATGAGGATTTCTCTACTCTGAATTTGACAGGCGGCTGATTCATCCAATAGGGACTGCACCATATGTCGACCTAGTATCCACACCCTCCCGTGATGGTTATTTGAAGCTGCATCGCCAGGAACTACAACCACACAAATGCAGTTCTAGCTCCGATCCTTCAGCTGATTATAGTAAACAGTGAATCTTCTGTCAGTTTCGATTCATTGTTTACTGCAGATTTGATAACAGCACGTGTGTTTTTCAGCGAGAATACTCTTAAAAGAAATTAGAAATATACTGTTATTAATAATGTACATTTTTTTAAGTAAAAGCACATTTATTTATTTTTTTAATATATAAGGGCTACATTTTCTTCTTAAATGGGAAGAGTCCACAGTTGCATTCGTTACTTTTGGGAATTCAGAACCTGGCCACCAGGAGGAGGCAAAGACACCCCAGCCAAAGGCTTAAATACCTCCCCCACTTCCCTCATCTCCCAGTCATTCTTTGGTTTTCGTCACAGGAGGGTGGCACAGAAGTGTCAGAAGATTTTTTATATAGTCTCTTATGGAGGGTAGTACTCTTTGAAATGCGACTGGAGTTTTTAGTAATCCTGTCAGCCTCTCAGTGAGAACATGGATGAAAGTTTGAGTCCGGAGATGTAGGGAGAGTCTTTCTGCAAAACCATCTCGACTCGTATTAACAGCTCCTTAGCAATCAGCGTTTACGGGTTTCACTGCCTGCTTTCTTCTCTCAAGTCCATGTCAGAAGCGAGGCTACTATCTGTCACACTTGAAGGGCCGTGTTCCTGTTCCACTGCATTGATTCCGGTAAGATCATTTAATTTTACTTCGATGATATGAATAAAGTAATGTAAGCGAAGAAGTCAGGGTCTCAGTGGGACTCCTTTATCTTTATAAGGAATCAAGGGTTAATATCTCCTGGGGGGTTATTGAACAGGGGGGACTTTAATCATGTTTGTTTATGTAATTCTGTCTGCTAATGTGTAGTGTTACTTAGGCTCATGGCTAGATCGGAACATAACAACCTTTTCTTGTCAGGCTGTGCAGCCCTTGTAGGCCTTGGCACGCTTTTCTATGGCCTGCACGGTGCACCTTGTGACGAGGCATGGTCACGCTTCTGTGCTCCATTTCCGTATTCCTGACCGTGTGCCGACGGAGAGAGTCTGGGTCTCAGGAGGTGGTGAGTGCCCCAGCCATTGGGGGTGTAAGGTGCCATTAAAAAAAAAAATTCTGTCCATAATTTCTATGTATCAAGTTATGGAAAATTCTGACATTATAGAGACGGATGTGAATGATTCAGATTCTACTTCTTGTGAAGAGTATGAAATGGCCCGGGTAATCGATGCCCATCAGTTATGTTCTGAATGCCGCTCTAGAGTGCTCTCTTCTCCCGATACAGGGAACTTAGTCTGCCAAGCCATCCGCCCCTGTGGATCCCATATCCCGTGCGGCGCGTCCCCTAGAACCTTCTTTGGCTACGCAAGTGGATGTCCCTAGTGCCATTACCCCTTCTCCGGAAGGCGGCTTGTTTCCTCCTGAGGTTACGGCATGGTTCCACATGGACATATCTATGGCCCCGGCGCTTTTACATCTTCCAGAGGAGGTGTTGCTGAGATACTGTCCGTGTTATGCTAACCGGGGCTCGTAGGGCGTGAGATCGCCTGGGTCAGATCAGCCATCGGAGGAAGCGGTCTCCTCTGAACCTTCAGGGGACCAACCCTCGGGGTTGTCAGTTGCCCCGGCGGAGGTAAGTCTTGCTTTTTGTTATAGACTGTCGCGCCTTTGTGTTCTGCTACGGCAGGTTTTGGTGGTGCTGGAGGATCCCAGAACTAATAGGTTAAGGGATCCTCTGTCTTCTGTTCTAGACGGCAAGCTGGGTTAGACGTGTGGGGATGAAGTTAATCTCCTGGTCGTCTTCAATTTTCCTTTCTTTTTTTGGCTATCTTTTTCCAGTTCTGAGCTTTGAAAGAAAGGGGTCTCTTATTGGCTGGTCCCGTTGGTGTACCATTTCTTCTTGGGCGTTCATCTGCGGGTGCTACCCTTATTTCTCCAACATTGGTGTGTCCGGTCCACGGCGTCATCCTTACTTGTGGGAATATCTCTTCCCCAACAGGAAATGGCAAAGAGTCCCAGCAAAGCTGGCCATATAGTCCCTCCTAGGCTCCGCCCACCCCAGTCATTCTCTTTGCCGTTGCACAGGTAACATCTCCACGGAGATGGTTAAGAGTTTTTGGTGTTTAAATGTAGTTTTTTATTCTACTATCAAGAGTTTGTTATTTTAAAATAGTGCTGGTATGTACTATTTACTCTGAAACAGAAAAGGATGAAGATTTCTGTTTGTGAGAGGAAGATGATTTTAGCAGACAGTAACTAAAATCGATTGCTGTTTCCACATAGGACTGTTGAGATGAAGTAACTTCAGTTGGGGGAAACAGTTAGCAGACTTTTCTGCTTAAGGTATGACTAGCCATATTTCTAACAAGACTGTGTAATGCTGGAAGGCTGTCATTTCCCCTCATGGGGACCGGTAAGCCATTTTCTTAGTCTCAAACAGAATAAAGGGCTTAATATGGGCTATAAAACTGGTAGACATTTTTATGGGCTAAATCGATTGCTTTATTTAGACATTTTATACATGTTTATGCTGATAATTCACATTTATAAACTTGGGGAACGTTTTTTAACGGCAGGCACTGTGTTAGACACCTTTTCCAGTCAGGGAGGGCCTTCCCATTTGTAGGCTGAGCCTCATTTTCGCGCCATTACTGCGCAGTTGTTTTTGAGAGCAAGACATGCAGATGCATGTGTGAGGATCTGAAAGTAGCTGGAAAAGTTTCTAGAAGGCGTCATTTGGTATCGTATTCCCCTCTGGGCTTGGTTAGGTCTCAGCAAAGGCTGTAGCTGGGACTGTATAGGGGTTAAATTTGTAAACGGCTTAAAGCTCTGAAAATTGGTGTGCAATACTCTTAATGCTTTAAGACACTGTGGTGAAATTTTGGTAATTTTTGAACAATTCCTTCATACTTTTTCACATATTCAGTAATAAAGTGTTTCTGTTTAAAATTTAAAGAGACAGTAACGGTTTTGTTTTAAAACGTTTTTTTGTGCTTTATTGACAAGTTTACGCCTGTTTAACATGTCTGTGCCTTCGGATAAGCTATGTTCTGTATGTATGGAAGACAATGTGTCTCCCCATTTAAATTTGTGTGATAATTGTGCCATAGCGTCCAAACAAAGTAAGGACAGTACTGCCACAGATAATGAAATTGCCCAAGATGATTCCTCAGATGAGGGGAGTAGACATGATACTACATCATCTCCTACTGTGTCTACACCAGTTTTGCCCACGCAGGAGGCCCCTAGTACATCTAGCGCGCCAATGCTTATTACCATGCAACAATTGATGGCTGTAATGGATAACTCCATAGCAAATATTTTATCCAAAATGCCTTCATATCAGAGAAAGCGCGATTGCTCTGTTTTAAACACTGAAGAGCAGGTGGGCGCTGATGATAATTGTTCTGTCATTCCCTCACACCAATCTGAAGTGGCCATGAGGGAGGTTTTGTGAGATGGGGAAATTTCAGATTCAGGAAAAATTTCTCAACAAGCTGAACCTAATGTTGTGACATTTAAATTTAAATTAGAGCATCTCCGCGCACTGCTTAAGGAGGTGTTATCTACTCTGGATGATTGTGACAACTTGGTCATTCCAGATAAATTATGCAAGATGTACAAGTTTCTAGAGGTTCCGGTGCATCCCGACGCTTTTCCTATACCCAAGCGGGTGGCGGACATAGTGAATAAGGAGTGGGAGAAGCCCGGCATACCTTTTGTTCCCCCCCTATATTTAAGAAATTATTTCCTATGGTCGACCCCAGAAAGGACTTATGGCAGACAGTCCCTAAGGTCGAGGGGGCAGTTTCTACTCTAAACAAGCGCACTACTATTCCTATCGAGGATAGTTGTGCTTTCAAAGATCCTATGGATAAAAAATTGGAAGGTTTGCTTAAAAAGATTTTTGTACAGCAAGGTTACCTTCTACAACCCATTTCGTGCATTGTTCCTGTCACTACAGCAGCATGGTTCTGGTTCGAGGAACTAGAAAAGTCGCTCAGTAGAGAGACTCCATATGAGGAGGTTATGGACAGAGTTCACGCACTTAAGTTGGCTAACTCTTTTATTTTAGATGCTGCTTTGCAATTAGCTAGATTAGCGGCGAAAAATTCAGGGTTTGCAATTGTGGCGCGCAGAGCGCTTTGGCTAAAGTCTTGGTCAGCGGATGTATCATCCAAGACAAAATTGCTTAACATCCCTTTCAAAGGTAAAACTCTATTTGGACCAGAATTGAAAGAGATTATCTCAGACATCACTGGGGGAAAGGGCCACGCCCTTCCTCAAGATAGGCCTTTCAAGGCCAAGAATAAGTCTAATTTTCGTTCCTTTCGCAATGTCAGGAACGGACCGGCCTCTAATTCTGCATCCTCTAAGCAAGAGGGTAATGCCTCACAGCCCAAACCAGCCTGGAAGCCTATGCAAGGCTGGAACAAGGGTAAGCAGGCCAAGAAGCCTGCTGCTGCTAACAAAACAGCATGAAGGAGTAGCCCCCGATCCGGGACCGGATCTTGTGGGGGGCAGACTCTCTCTCTTTGCTCAGGCTTGGGCAAGAGATGTTCAGGATCCCTGGGCACTAGAAATAGTTTCTCAGGGTTATCTTCTGGAATTCAGGGAACTACCCCCAAGGGGAAGGTTCCACATGTCTCACTTATCCTTAAACCAAATAAAGAGACAGGCGTTCATACATTGTGTAGAAGACCTGTTAAAGATGGGAGTGATACACCCAGTTCCAATAAAGGAACAAGGAATGGGATTTTATTCAAATCTGTTCGTAGTTCCCAAAAAAGAGGGAACTTTCAGACCAATTTTGGATTTGAAGATCCTAAACAAATTTCTCAGGGTACCATCGTTCAAGATGGAAACCATTCGAACGATTCTACCCACTATCCAGGAAGGTCAATTTATGACTACCGTGGATCTAAAGGATGCGTACCTACATATTCCTATCCACAAAGAACATCATCAGTTCCTAAGGTTCGCCTTTCTGGACAAACATTACCAGTTTGTGGCCCTCCCATTCGGGTTAGCCACTGCTCCAAGGATTTTCACAAAGGTACTAGGGTCCCTTCTAGCGGTTCTAAGACCGAGGGGCATTGCAGTAGTACCATACTTGGACGACATTCTAATACAAGCGTCGTCCCTGTCAAAAAAGGCTCATACAGACATCGTTCTGGCCCTTCTCAGATCACACGGATGGAAGGTGAACATAGAATAACGTTCACTGTCTCCGTCAACAAGAGTTCCCTTCTTGGGAACAATAATAGATTCCTTAGAAATGAGGATTTTTCTGACAGAGGTCAGAAAGTCAAAACTTCTAAGCACTTGTCAAGTTCTTCATTCTGTTCCACGTCCTTCCATAGCTCAGTGCATGGAAGTAGTAGGGTTGATGGTTGCAGCAATGGACATAGTTCCTTTTGCACAAATTCATCTAAGACCATTACAACTGTGCACGCTCAAACAGTGGAATGGGGACTATACAGACTTGTCTCCAATGATTCAAGTAGATCAGAAGACCAGAGATTCACTCCGTTGGTGGCTGACCCTGGGCCATCTATCCCAGGGAATGAGCTTCCGCAGATCGGATTGGGTCATTGTCACGACCGACGCCAGTCTAGTGGGCTGGGGCGCGGTCTGGGAATCCCTGAAAGCTCAGGGACTATGGTCTCAGGAAGAGTCTCTTCTCCCGATAAACATTCTGGAACTGAGAGCGATCTTCAATGCTCTCAGGGCTTGGCCTCAGCTAGCAAAGGCCAGATTCATAAGATTCCAATCAGACAACATGACAACCGTTGCGTATATCAATCATCAGCGGGGAACAAGGAGTTCCCTGGCGATGAAAGAAGTGACCAAAATAATTCAATGGGTGGAGGATCACTCCTGCCACCTATCTGCGATCCACATCCCAGGTGTGGAAAACTGGGAAGCGGATTATCTGAGTCGTCAGACATTCCATCCGGGGGAGTGGTAACTCCACCCGGAGATCTTTGCCCAACTAACTCAATTATGGGGCATTCCAGACATGGATCTGATGGCGTCTCGTCAGAACTTCAAGGTTCCTTGCTACGGGTCCAGATCCAGGGATCCCAAGGCGACTCTAGTAGATGCACTAGTAGCACCTTGGACCTTCAACCTAGCTTATGTGTTTCCACCGTTTCCTCTCATTCCCAGGCTGGTAGCCAGGATCAAACAGGAGAGGGCCGCGGTGATCTTGATAGCTCCTGCGTGGCCACGCAGGGCTTGGTATGCAGACCTGGTGAATATGTCATCGGTTCCACCATGGAATCTACCTTTTGAGACAGGACCTTCTTGTTCAGGGTCCATTCAAACATCCAAATCTGGTCTCCCTCCAGCTGACGGCTTGGAGATTGAACGCTTGATTCTATCAAAGCGTGGGTTTTCAGATTCTGTGATACTCTGGTTCAGGCCAGAAAACCGGTAACTAGAAAAATTTACCATAAAATATGGAAAAGATATATCTGTTGGTGTGAATCCAAAGGATTCCCATGGAATAAGATAAAAATTCCTAAGATTCTCTCCTTTCTACAAGAAGGTTTGGAGAAAGGATTATCTGCAAGTTCTCTTAAGGGACAGATCTCTGCTTTATCTGTCTTACTACACAAAAGACTGGCAACTGTGCCAGATGTTCAAGCATTTGTTCAGGCTCTGGTTAGGATCAAGCCTGTTTACAGACCTTTGACTCCTCCCTGGAGTCTAAATCTAGTTCTTTCAGTTCTTCAAGGGGTTCCGTTTGAACCTTTACATTCCATAGATATTAAGGTATTTTCTTGGAAAGTTTTGTTGCTATTTCTTCTGCTAGAAGAGTTTCAGAGTTATCTACTCTGCAGTGTTCTCCGCCCTATCTGGTGTTCCATGCAGATAAGGTGGTTTTGCGTACTAAGCCTGGTTTTCTTCCAAAGGTTGTTTCTAACAAGAATATTAACCAGGAGATAGTTGTACCTTCTTTATGTCCGAATCCAGTTTCAAAGAAGGAACGTTTGTTACACAATTTGGACGTAGTCCGTGCTCTTCTTTGTTTGTTGTCTATTCTGGTAAAAGAAGAGGTCAAAAAGAGACTTCTACCTCTCTTTCCTTTTGGCTTAAAAGCATCATCCGATTGGCTTGTGAGATTGCCGGACGGCAGCCTCCTGAAAGAATCACAGCTCACTCCACTAGGGCTGTGGCTTCCACATGGGCCTTCAAGAACGAGGCTTCTGTTGACCAGATATGTAAGGCAGCGACTTGGTCTTCACTGTACACTTTTGCCAAATTTTACAAATTTGATACTTTTGCTTCTTCGGAGGCTATTTTTGGGAGAGAGGTTTTGCAAGCCGTGGTGCCTTCCGTTTAGGTAACCTGATTTGCTCCCTCCCTTCATCCGTGTCCTAAAGCTTTGGTATTGGTTCCCACAAGTAAGGATGACGCCGTAGACCGGACACACCAATGTTGGAGAAAACAGAATTTATGCTTACCTGATAAATTACTTTCTCCAACGGTGTGTCCGGTCCACGGCCCGCCCTGGTTTTTTAATCAGGTCTGATGAATTGTTTTCTCTAACTACAGTCACCACGGTACCATATGGTTTCTCCTATATTTTTCCTCCTGTCCGTCGGTCGAATGACTGGGGTGGGCGGAGCCTAGGAGGGACTATATGGCCAGCTTTGCTGGGACTCTTTGCCATTTCCTGTTGGGGAAGAGATATTCCCACAAGTAAGGATGACGCCGTGGACCGGACACACCGTTGGGGAATGTAATTTATCAGGTAAGCATAAATTCTGTTTTTATTTGATCCGGTTAGGACGTATTTTTTTTTTTTTTTTTTTTTTAAGAAGCTCATGTCTGTTATGATTTCTCCGTTGGGAAATATTTCTTCTCTGGAATTTGATACTAGCGATTTTGTGGTCGCTTGAGGACTTCCGCGGAAGTCGCATGTTAAGATGTTAGTACACGGTTATGTCTTTAGATACTTTTATCGAGTCCTCTTGGGGTCTCATATTTTCTGTGGCCTGGTTCAGTTTGGAGTGCTCTATGTAGAAGGCTGGTCCTGATAGGGCGCTATTTCTGTTCCTTACGGTCTATATCATCCACATGGTGCCGGTGTAACTGGCTGACATGGCTCGGTGGTGAGTTGCTCTCTCGGATGAGGAGTTTATTATTCTTGGTGTCTCTTAATATCAAATAATCTTTGCCTTTTGCTAAGAGTTTTCATGAAGTGAACTTTCCATGTGTTCCACAAATATTTTGAGGCTCTGCCCATGCAGGGCTAAAACATGGTAGAGGAAGCCTTCGTTCTCAAACGTCAGGCTGGTTCTCATTCTGCCTTTGGGTGGGGCATCAGGGGATTGTACTCAGTCCTCACTGTCCTGTTCCTCGGGGACGGAGGTCCAGAGCGGATCCTACTAGGGATCAATCTGGGTGATTTCCCTCGTCTTCTGTTTTGAAGTTTTCCTTTTTGGAATCTGTTTTCCGTGATGACGGTTTCTCTTCCTTCAGGTTGAGGTTAATGGTCCTTTTGTCCCCTTCCTTGGGGTTGGCTTCGGGTCATCTGTTTCTGGATGTTAAAGCCTTTTGGTTTTTCTACTTCCGGAATCTCGTCTGATCCCATATTTTTGGAGATTTACAGATTAGATTGTCTCCCCTTTTTCTTGTGGCACCCCTGCTATCTCCTGCCAGGGGCTAGGATACATGCTCCTTCTAAAATCCTCAAGCTGTAGGGGTGTCAGGGAAGTGGATCCTGAGGTTCTTGGAGACTTTTGTTAGCTTCTCTACCCAGTTTCTAACGGAGATATGGTGTAGTGGTTAGCTCCACCACACCTGAAGCAGGAGGTTGTGGGCTTGAACCCATGTAAAGCTCCTGTTTTCTCATTCGTTTTGTGATTCTGGTGATAGCTAGCATTCTTAAGCAGAGTTTTCTGTTTTCTTATACGTTACTTAGTCTTTGGACTTAGTGGAAATTGTCCCTAGGGCCTTAAGGCCTTCAAGAGTGGCTGCGTGGCTTCACCATTGCCTATCACCCTTTATGTTGGGAGTTGTATCCCACTGTGGGTGTCCCAAGTATGGGACATTTAGTGAAAGTTCAGTGTCCAAGGTGTCTTGGATATGACTATTATTGCATCGCCTGGGGTGCAAAGTCTACTCCAGATGGGGTAACCTAGTGGTTACTCGGGGGTTATTAAATGTTTAAGCCGGTTTGTTTGTCCTGTCTTTGACTGGAATTTGGGGGGTCTGTATCCATATCCCTTTGGACTGATTCGGGACGGCCCAGTTTCCCGGTTCCGGGACGTCTTCTGTTCCTACGGGCATATTTTTTCTCTCTTGCAGGAGATTTAGAATTCATACTGGGCCGTCCTTAGTGGCCAGATGGTTTTTCTTTCGGTAATGTCCTTTTGAGCTTGTCTACAGCTTTACACTTCAGCTCATTGTAGTAGCCTGATGGTTAGCTTAGCTGTCTGAAATAAGGTAGGAATAGTAAAATTTAAATCAGTTGATGGTAGAATAATAGGAGATAAGCAGGTTGCAAACAGTCTCAATGATTACTTCTGTTCTGTTTTCACAAAAGATTGTGAAGATGGAATGTCTACATTAAGGGATGCTCCGAAAAATAAAAACAAGCTTAACACTAATCTTTTTACAGAGGATGAGGTTTTGTTAGTATTATCAAAAATAAATGTTAAAAAGGCAGTGGGTCCTGATAATATTCATCCAAGGGTTTTAAAAGAACTTTGATCAGTGCCAACTGTCCCATTAACTGATCTGTTTAATTAGTCACTATTAACAGGAGCTGTCCCAGATGATTGGAGAATAGCAAATGTAATACCTCTTCATAAAAAGGGCAGGAGAGAAGAATCTGGTAACTACAGGCCAGTTAGTTTAACTTCAGTAGTAGGAAAATTAATGGAAAGCCTCTTAAAAGAAAGAATTATGACTTACATAAAGACAAACAATTTAGAGGACCAAAATCAGCATGGTTTTACTTCAGGGAGATCATGTCAGACTAATCTGATTGACTTCTTTGATTATGTAACAAAAGTATTAGACAAGGGTGGAGCAGTTGATGTAGCATATCAAGATTTCAGCAAAGCATTTGACACCGTCCCACACAATAAATTAATTCACAAACTGTATCTCCTTGGTCTAGACTAAAAAATTGTGAACTGGGTGGAATGCTGGCTTAAGGACAGAAAACAAAGTGTCTTAGTAAATGGAGTTCATTCAGCAGAGGTGGCTGTTATTAGTTGTGTTCCTCAGGGGTCAGTTCTGGGGCCTGTTTTGTTTAACATATTTATCTGTGATATCAGCAATGGGCTACAGGGGAAAGTATGTCTGTTTGCAGATGATACAAAAATTTGTAACAGAGTGGATGTTCGGGGGGGGGGGGGGTTAGACAAAATGAGAAGTGATATACAACAGTTGGAGGATAGGACAAACAACTGGGATCTAAAGTTTAACACAGCAAAGTGTTAAATAATGCATTTAGGGAAGAAAAATCCAAATGTTAATTACAGACTAAATGACACTTTACTGGCTGTTACAGATGAGGAACATGACTTGGGAATTATTATTTCAGACGATTTAAAACTTAGTAAACAATGTAGTAATGCAGCAAGTAAGGCTAGCAGAATGCTTGGATGTATTGGTAGAGGTATTTGCAACAGAAATAGTAAGGTTCTTATGCCACTTTATAGATCATTAGTTAGGCCTCATCTTGAGTATTGTGTGCAGTTCTGGAGGCCATGTCTTCAGAAGGATATTAACAAACTTGAATCTGTGCAAAGGAGGGCTACCAAAATGGGTACATGGTCTAAAAAATAAAACTTACCAGGATAGGCTCAATGACCTAAATATGTATAGCTTAGAGGAGAGAAGGGAAAAGAGGTGATATGATAGCAACTTTCATGTATGTTAAAGGGCTTAGTAAAACTGAGGCTGTGGGTATTTTACATAAAATGTAAATTTAAGAACAAGGGGTCATGATCTGAAGCTAAAGGGTAGTAGATTCAAGAGTAATTTGAGGAAGCACTTCTTTACAGAAAGTGTGATTGATTTATGGAATAAACTTCCTCAAGAGTTAGTAGCGACAAACACTGTGGGGGACTTTAAAAATGCATAGGACAAGCACAAGGCTATCCTACAAACTAGATAAGTTTATGCTGTTAGGTAATATCGGGCAGACTTACTGGGCCTATGGCTCTTATCTGCCGTCAATATCTATGTTTCTATGTTAACGAGCGGAAGGTTTGCAGTTTGAAATAATCTGCAGCCATTTGCACCTTGATTGTATGCTAGCCAGCTATTAAGTTTTTTGGCTTCACTTTCCCTCCCTTTGGGGGTGAATTTGACATTCTATGGTATCCACATGGTGCTTGGAGGTACTTTTTTTCCCTCTGTTTAGTGGGGTTGTTCCCCCTGCCTTGCGTGCGGGATGTCAATGTGAAGGGATGGATTTCTTGTGCCATGCCTTTACTGTAATTCCAGTAGATGGTCTCCTTTTTGGGAGTGCCCTTCGTCTTCAGGAAGGGGGCTGTGTCTGGGTTATGGAACCTAAGCTCTTTGGCGGGGCTGGATTCCTCCCTTTTTTTCTTCCTGCAGGTCCAGTCTTTCTGACATTATCAGTCACTTTGGGGCTGGGTTCGTTGCCGGAGTGAGAGTCAGGGATCTGTCTGATCTGTTTATCTTAGCCGCGTATCATAGTTATGTGAACCTCCTTTAAGTGAGAGACTTCGCAGTGGATCCCTCCTCAGCAGGTAGTTTTCTCTACCGGGTTCTGGGTTTGGTTCCTTCCTTTCCTGTTCCTTTTTGGGAAGGTCCTGTCCTGCACTGTTTCGGAGTTCTTCTTCAAAAGAAGGTATTGTTCGTTTTCATAGCTAGGGTGGCGACTGGTGGTCGCTAAGTCCTTATTTTGTAGCAGGACGCCTATAGCTTGGAGGAGCATATTCAGATATCTGATGCTGTTTTTTTTTCTTTCAGCGGCTCCCAGGGACGGTTTGTCTTCGGTTGCTCTATTGTGGGTACGAGTGAGTGCCTTGTGTAGGGGAGGGATTTTTCTTATCTCCTTTTAGGTTATCAGGACATTCTTGGCCCTTAGTTTGAGGGAGAGGGGGCTTTACAAGTCCTCCCTTTGCTTTGCTGGGTCGGCAGGGTCTTTTTATAGGTGCCCATTTTCATGCTGGTTCACTCTCTTGGAGTTCCTTTTCTTGGTCCTAGTCCCTTTGGCTTCCGAGGGTCGTTTTGGACTCATTTAGCTCAGTCCCTTTTCTTCCCCGCTGGGGGAAGGTGGATGTTTCCCCTTTCGTTTGATCGGGGGTGAGTTTAATTTTGCAGGCTGCGTGCCCACTGAACTTTGTCTCCTCAGAGGCTTTTGGCTCGGTCGAGTCTCTAATAATCCTGCGCGGTCTCTAGCAAGGGCCTTGCTGGTTTTAACTGTTTGGCAGTTATCTCTGCCTTTTTCTTTTTTGTCCTTTGGCTTCTAGTGAAGCAATTGTTTCTGTCGGGAGTTTTGGGTTTTAGGCTGTGGTGCCCTCAGAAGGGGCTGCCTTTTGTACCCGCCCGTTTTGCTTTTAGTGTCCTCTATAGCTTGGGTATTGTTTTCCCAAAAGTAATGAATGCAGCTGTGGACTCTTCCCGTTTAAGAAGAAAAACTTAAATTATTCTTACCTAATTTTTTCTTTTGCAAGATGTACCGAGTCCACGGATTCATCCTTACTTGTGGGATACTATCCTTCCTAACAGGAAGTGGCAAAGAGAGCACCACAGCAGAGCTGTCTATATAGCTCCCCCCTTAACTCCACCCCCCAGTCATTCTCTTTGCCGGCTCTAAGCAGGAAGGGTAAAGTGAAAGAGGTGTTAAACTGTTAGTTTTATTTTATCTTCAGTCAAGAGTTTATTTTTAAATGGTACCGGTGTTGTACTATTTACTCTCAGGCAGGACATAGATGAAGATTTCTGCCTGGAGGATGATATTAGCATTTGTAACTAAGGTCCACTGCTGTTCCTACAGAAGCTGAGGAGTACAGGAAAACTTCAGTGTGAGGAACAGTTTCTTGCTATACAGCAATGAGGTATGTTCAGTAATTTTTTTCTGCAGAGACTGTGTTAACTCAGAAAGGCTGACAGTATCCCCATTAGGGGAAGGGTAAGCAGTAATCCTAGTTTATAAGGGGCATTACTAGCTTGCATAAAGGGCTAATCTTAGGCACTCAGTTTGTATATGATATATTAGGCAAAAGTTTGTGGGTGCTGGGAGTAACGTTTTTATTTCTTATGGGACATCTGTTTGAGGGTACACTTGGCTTATTGAGGGGGTTTTATAACCCACATGGCTTACAAAACAGGTTTGATAGATTTTGTGTAGGCCCCAGCAACATAGAGTGAGATGGGCGGGGCCTATTTTTGCGCCTCCGTTGCGCATTTAGTTTATGCAGACAAGCAGCAAGCAACATCTCCAGAGAGGTCCTGGTACACTTCTGGGGCCTAATCGAAGCTTTATCCCCACATTATCGTTCCCTAAGGGAAGGTAGGCACCACAGCAGAGCTGTGGCAAGGTGCTGACAGTTTTTTTTTTTTTACCGGTTTTGGACATTTGTCAATTGCTTAATTACTTGTGGTGCAATCTTTCTAAAGCTTAGTGGGTGTACTGTAAAAATTTCGGAAAATTTGAGGCAAATTTAAGCAGTTTTGCAGTTTGTGTATGCTTTTTTTTCTCTTAAAGGCACAGTACCGTTTTTGAAAATTTTGTTTTTTTCATTAAATAAAGTGTTTTCCAAGCTTGCTTGTCTCATTACCAGCCTGTTCAACATGTCTGACATTGAGGAAACTCATTGCTCAATTTGTTTAGAAGCCATTGTGGAACCCCCTCTTAGAATGTGTCCCACTTGTACTGATATGTCTATAAATTGCAAACAGCATATTTTGACTTATAAAAGTTTGGCATTGGATGATTCTCAGACAGAAGGAAATCGGGTTTTGCCATCTAGTTCTCCCCAAGTGTCACAACCAGTAACGCCCGCACAAGCGATGCCAAGTACTTCTAGTGCGTCTAATTCTTTCACCTTGCAAGATATGGCCTCAGTTATGAATACTACCCTCACAGAGGTTTTATCTAAACTGCCAGAGTTGCAAGGGAAGCGCAGTAGCTCTGGGTTAAGAACAAATGCTGAGCCTTCTGACGCTTTAGTAGCCGTATCCGATATTCCCTCACAATGTTCTGAGGTAGGGATGAGGGATTTGCTGTCTGAGGGAGAGATTTCTGATTCAGGAAGGATGTTCCCTCAGACAGATTCAGATATGACGGCATTTAAATTTAAGCTAGAGCACCTCCGTTTATTGCTCAGGGAGGTTTTAGCGACTCTGGATGATTGTGACCCTATTGTAGTTCCAGAGAAATTGTGTAAAATGGACAAATATTTAGAGGTTCCTGTTTACACTGATGTTGTTCCGGTCCCTAAGAGGATTTCGGACATTGTTACTAAGGAGTGGGATAGACCAGGTATTCCGTTCGCTCCCCCTCCTGTTTTTAAGAAAATCTTTCCCATATCTGACACCATGAAGGACTCATGGCAGACGGTCCCTAAGGTGGAGGGAGCTATTTCTACTCTGGCTAAGCGTACAACTATACCTATTGAAGACAGTTGTGCTTTCCTTGATCCTATGGATAAAAAATTAGAGGGTCTCCTAAAGAAAATTTTTGTTCATCAAGGTTTTCTTCTTCAATCTATAGCGTGCATTGTTCCTGTAACCACTGCAGCTGCTTTTTGGTTTGAGGCTCTTCAGGTAGAGACCCCACTAGATGATATTCTGGACAGAATTAAGACTCTTAAGCTTGCTAATTCTTTTATTACAGATACCGCTTTTCATCTCGCTAAGTTAGCGGCAAAGAATTCAGGTTTTGCCATTTTAGCGTGTAGAGCGTTATGGCTTAAGTCCTGGTCGGCTGATGTGTCATCTAAATCTAAGCTTCTGACCATCCCTTTCAAAGGTAAGACCCTATTCGGGCCTGCACTGAAAGAGATCATTTCAGATATCACTGGGGGGAAGGGTCATGCCCTCCCTCAAGATAAGTCAAATAAGACAAGGACCAAACAAAATTTTCGTTCCTTTCGAAACTTCAAGGGTGGTCCCGTTTCCTCTTCCCCTGCTGCAAAGCAAGAGGGGAACTTTGCTCAATCCAAGCCAACCTGGAGACCTAACCAGACTTGGAACAAGGGTAAACAGGCCAAAAAGCCTGCTGCTGCCACTAAGACAGCATGAAGGGGTAGCCCCCGATCCGGGACCGGATCTAGTAGGGGGCAGACTCTCTCTCTTTGCTCAGGCCTGGGCAAGAGACGTTCAGGACTCCTGGGCCGTAGAAATTGTAACCCAGGGGTATCTCCTAGATTTCAAAGATTCTCCTCCAAGGGGGAGATTCCATCTTTCTCAATTATCTGTAAACCAGACAAAAAGAGAGGGTTCTTACGCTGTGTAGAAGAACTTTTTACCATGGGAGTGATCTGCCCAGTTCCGAAAGCAGAACAGGGACAAGGTTTCTACTCCAATCTGTTTGTGGTTCCCAAGAAAGAGGGAACCTTCAGACCAATTTTAGATCTCAAGATCCTAAACCAATTCCTAAGAGTTCCATCCTTCAAGATGGAGACCATTCAGACTATTTTACCAATGATCCAGGAGGGTCAATATATGACCACCGTGGATTTAAAGGATGCATATATACACATTCCTATCCACAAAGATCATCACCAGTTCCTCAGGTTTGCCTTTCTGGACAGGCATTACCAGTTTGTGGCTCTTCCCTTCGGGTTGGCCACGGCGCCAAAAATCTTCACAAAGGTGCTAGGGTCCCTTCTGGCGGTCCTAAGGCCACGGGGTATAGCAATTTGCGCCTTATCTAGACGACATCCTAATTCAAGCTTCGACTTTCCAACTAGCCAAGTCTCACACGGACTTAGTGTTGGCCTTTCTAAGATCTCATGGGTGGAAGGTGAACGTGAAAAAGAGTTCTTTTATTCCTCTCACAAGAGTTCCATTCCTGGGAACTCTGATAGATTCGGTGGACATGAAAATTTTTCTGACAGAGGTCAGAAAATCAAAGATTTTAACCACCTGCCGAGCTCTTCATTCCATTCCTCAGCCGTTAGTGGCTCAGTGTATGGAGGTAATCGGACTTATGGTAGCAGCAATGGACATAGTTCCGTTTGCTCGCTTGCATCTCAGACCACTGCAACTATGCATGCTCAAACAGTGGAATGGGGATTATGCAGATTTATCTCCTCAGATAAATCTGGATCAAGAGACCAGAGATTCTCTTCTTTGGTGGCTGTCACAGGATCACCTGTCCCGGGAATGTGTTTATGTAGGCCAGCGTGGGTTATAGTGACGACCGAAGCCAGCCTACTGGGCTGGGTTGCAGTCTGGAATTCCCTGAAAGCACAGGGTTTGTGGACTCAGGAGGAGGCCCTCCTAACAATAAATATTCTGGAATTAAGAGCAATATTCAATGCTCTTCAGGCGTGGCCTCAGCTGGCTTTGGCTTGATTCATCAGATTTCAGTCGGACATCACGACTGTAGCTTATATCAATCATCAGGGGGGAAGAGGGAGTTCCTTGGCGATGATGGAAGTTTCCAGGATAATCCGATGGGCAGATACTCACTCTTCAGCGATCTATATCCCAGGGGTAGAGAACTGGGAGGCAGATTTTCTAAGTCGTCAGACTTTTCATCCGGGTGAGTGAGAGCTCCATCCGGAGGTGTTTGCTCAACTGGTACGGCTATGGGGCACACCAGAATTGGATCTGATGGCGTCTCGTCAGAACGCCAAACTTTCTTGTTACGGATCCAGGTCCAGGGATCCTCAGGCAGTACTGATAGATGCTCTAGCAGTACCCTGGTCGTTCAACCTGGTTTATGTGTTTCCACCTTTCCCTCTCCTTTCGCGCCTGATTGCCAGAATCAAACAGGAGAGAGCTTCGGTGATTTTGGTAGCGCCTGCGTCGCCACGCAGGACTTGGTATGCAGACCTGGTGGACATGTCATCTCTGCCACCATGGACTCTGCCATTGTGACAGGATCTTCTGATTCAAGGTCCGTTCAAGCATCCAAATCTAATTTCTCTGCAACTGACTGCTTGGAGATTGAACGCTTGATTTTATCAAAGCGGGGTTTCTCTGAGTCGGTCATAGATACCTTGATTCAGGCTCGAAAGCCTGTCACCAGGAAAATCTATCATAAGATATGTCGTAAATATATTTTTTGGTGCAAATCCAAGGGCTACTCATGGAGTAGGATCAGGATTCCTAGGATTTTGTCTTTCTTCAAGAAGGATTGGAGAAAGGATTGTCAGCTAGTTTCTTAAAAGGACAGATAACTGCTCTGTCTATTCTATTGCACAAGCGTCTGGCAGATGTCCCAGACGTTCGGGCTTTTTGTCAGGCTTTAGTTAGAATCAAGCCTGTGTTTAAACCTTTTGCTCTGCCATGGAGTCTAAATTTAGTTCTTAATGTTCTTCAGGGGGTTCCGTTTGAACCCATGCATTACATAGATTCTAAAATTCTATCTTGGAAAGTTCTGTTTCTAGTTGCTATCTCTTCAGCTCGAAGGGTTTCTGAATTATCTGCATTACAATGTGACTCGTCTTTTCTTGTTTTTCATGCTGATAAGGTGGTTTTGCGTACCAAACCTGGGTTCCTCCCTAAGGTGGTTACTAACAGGAATATCAATTCGGAGATTGTTTTTCCTTCTCTGTGTCCTAATCCTTCTAAGAAGGAGCGTTTATTGCACAACTTGGACGTGGTTCGTTCTTTGAAGTTCGTCAATCATCTTCTTTGTTTGTTGTCTATTCTGGAAAACGTAGGGTCAAAAGGCTACGGCTACCTCTCTCCTTTTGGCTGAAAAGCATCATCCGTTTGTCTTATGAGAGTGCTGGACAGCAGCCTCCTGAAAGAATTACTGCTCACTCTACTAGAGCGGTGGCT
Organism: Bombina bombina; assembly: GCF_027579735.1. Classification (NCBI taxonomy): domain Eukaryota; kingdom Metazoa; phylum Chordata; class Amphibia; order Anura; family Bombinatoridae; genus Bombina; species Bombina bombina. Next base: position 972,560,942 of record NC_069499.1, on the reverse strand, counting down.
TCCACATGGGCTTTTAAAAATGATGCTTCTGTTGAACAGATTTGTAAGGCTGCGACTTGGTCTTCGCTTCATACCTTTTCCAAATTTTACAAATTTGATACTTTTGCTTCTTCGGAGGCTATTTTTGGGAGAAAGGTTTTGCAAGCAGTGGTGCCTTCCGTTTAGGTTCCTGTCTTGTCCCTCCGTTCATCAGTGTCCTAAAGCTTTGGTATTGGTATCCCACAAGTTAGGATGAATCTGTGGACTCGGTACATCTTGCAAAAGAAAACAAAATTTATGCTTACCTGATAAATGTCTTTCTTTTGCGATGTACCGAGTCCACGGCCCGCCCTTTCTATTAAAGACAGATAACAAAATTTATGCTTACCTGATAAATTTCTTTATTTTGCGATGTACCGAGTCCACGGATTCATCCTTACTTGTGGGATATTATCCTTCATAACAGGAAGTGGCAAAGAGAGCACCACAGCAGAGCTGTCAATATATCTCCCCCCTTAACTCCACCCCCCAGTCATTCGACCGAAGGCCAAGGAAGAAAAAGGAGAAACTATAAGGTGCAGAGGTGACTGAAGTTTTCAATAAAAAATACTTTTTTCTTCTGATGGGAAGAGTCCACAGCTCCCCGCCTGAGTTGTTCATAAGGGGCGGCCGTATTTTTTTTATTTCTTCTGGCACCTTTTTTCACCCTGATATTTTTCCTACTGTTCCTTGTTCCCTTGGCAGCCTTTGGCTGGGGTGTCTTTGCCTCTCCTGGTGGCCAGGTTCTGAATTCCCAAAAGTAATGAATGCAGCTGTAAGCATAATTTGTTATTCGTTATTGTTCATGAGCAAGCTTAAAGCAACATTAACCAGTATGAGAGTGTAAAATAAAATGTTTAGTTTTATTTTTAATGGAAAAAAAAGTATAGTATTAATAGTTCTGTTAGAAATCTGCAGATAGGCCAAGTAAATATGACACTAGGTTTAAAGCTTGCCAGCATTGACTAGACTTGGAGACTAAAATTTACTTATATCTTTTACCACAATATGAACTTTAATAAGATTCAAACAAACATATCTAGAAAAGAAGAAAAACTGGCTATGGTGGATTGCAGTTAAGTGGTGAAAAGACAACAACTAAAAACTTGGCAAATATATATATATCAGTAACTAAGAATAAATCAATCAATATATAAAGAAGCTGGGGGACAGATTTTAGTCCAATTAATGTTGGATTATCAGGCAGTATTATAGGACGAAAGACCATCTCAATGGCAAAGCAACCTGTCATTTTTAGCTAAATATGCTTTAGTGATTGCCTTTTGACCATATAACTTTTCAAAACAGACTATATGTTGTATTGATAGTGCCTGTTAAAGGTCAGTTTCATTGTTATAATAGATAAGCACTTTCTAACATACTCCTATTCATTTTTCTTCGTTCTCTTGGTATCTTTATTTAAAAAGCAGGAAAGTAAGCTTTTTAGGTTCAGAACCCTGGATAGAGCTTTCTGATTGGTGGCTGCATTTAGCCACCAATCAGCAAGCCCTACCCAGGTGCTAAACCAAAAATGGGCTGGCTTTTAAGCTTACATTACTGATTTTTAAACTAAAGATTCAAAGAGAACGAAGAAAAATTTATAATAGGAGTAAATTAGAAAGTTGCTTAAATTGGCATGCTGTATCTGAATCACAAAAGGAAAAATTTGGGTTCAGTTTCTTTTTAATGGAAGCAAATTGGAAAGTTGTTTAAAATTGCATGCTCTATCTAAATCATTAAAGTTTAATTTTGACATGTATCCCTTTAAGGGTGGTTTAGCACTGATTCAGCTTAGTTACAAATGATTTTCCTATCATGATTGTTGATGCAAAACTGATAATCCACCTTTTAAAAGCATGTGACACCATAAAAGCTTAGGGAGCAAGGGAAAAGTAAGCAAAATCTCACGTAAATTCCCAAGCCTCCCTGGGAGAAAGTGAAACAAGCACAATTTTTAGATGTATTTTAAACCAAATGGCTGCAAAAAAAACATGAATATATATTGCAACAATGTTTCACTTGCAATAATGAAACTTTTTATGTGTTGTCAAGATTAATGGTCCTTTAAAGGGATAGAAAGGTCAAAATTAAAATAAGCATGGGTGTATTTAAACTTAAAATTTAAACATTTTTGTATTATACCTCCATTAGCAAAAATGCTTCTAGTAAATGTTATTACTGTTTTTCAGTGACATACGCACATATGCTGTGAGGGCCCGTGCACCAGTATTCAAACACCTTGCTTGCTCAGAGACCTGGCTGTGGTGTGTATTGCTTCTGAAAATGTAATTTGTGTCATACAAGCTATTGCTGACTTTCTACAAAGGTGTGATGCACAGGCCATCACCTGGATAGTGTGCATGCTGCAGATAAACAGTAGTAACTTTTCTTGCTAATGGAAGTATATTACAAAAATGCTTCTAATTCAAATTGAAGTGCACCCATCCACTTTTTATTGACCTTTCTATCTCTTTTGTAGAACCCATTACAATATGTATTATTCATCTATTTTACCTTTCATTTCTTATTTTACTCTACATGTGTGCAGTGTCCATTACTTCCTGCCACAGCCCTACAAGGAAGCGGAGGCCTCTCCAGGAAGGTTTATGTAGCATGATGTTATAAAACGTCTAGGCTGGTTTAACTATAAAGTGAATAGACTAGATAAGAGGAAGTCAGATTTGCTCAGAACTAGCAGATTAAAACTTAAAAGACCATTTAACTTGACATTTCAGCAACATATCAAATGTTTAATTATTGCAAGAGGAACATTATTGCAATATACATTCATTATTTATTTCTCCTACATTGGTGTATCCGGTCCACGGTTTCATCCTTACTTGTGGGATATTCTCAATCCCTACAGCAGGAAGTGGCAAAGAGAGCACACAGCAAAGCTGTCCATATAGCTCCCCTCAGGCTCCGCCCCCCAGTCATTCTCTTTGCCGCTCTAACTAGTAGCATCTCCGGGGGGGTGGTAAAGAGTATGTGGTGTTAGTTGTAGTTTTTTATTTCTTCTATCAAGAGTTTGTTATTTTAAAATAGTGCCGGGTTGTACTATTTACTCTGCAGCAGAAAGTGAAGAAGATTTCTGCTAAGAGGACTAGGATTTTAGCACCAGTAACTAAAATCCATTGCTGTTCCCACGCAGGATTGTTGAAACCAGATAACATCAGTTGGGGGGAACAGTTTGCAGGCTTAACTGCTTCAGGTATGATCAGTCATTTTTCTAACAAGACCCAGTAATGCTAGAAGACTGTCAGAAATTCCCTCTGGGATAGGTAAGCCATTGTTATTAGATTCAGCAATAAAAGGATGGCTTATTTTAAGTGCTTATGCTGGTTGACACTATTGTGGGCTAATCGATTGCTTTTTAGCAAGGTTTCAACTTAAATAGGTGTTTTTTTATCAACTTAAAACACTTTTGGGGATTAATTTGCGCCTGGCACTTAGTTGGACACCTAATCTAGTCAGAAAGGCCCCTCCACTCTGG